>NW_024725429.1:0-23409 GCF_018991925.1 Homarus americanus | reverse complement strand
TGACTCAAATATTAAAAATGTCTACACAATGACAAATATCGCCTCTTAATCATTATTTTTCGAGTCTGACCACACGATAAAACCCTCCAGCGTCTGATAAAGGTTCTCCAGATACCGCTGACAACACGATATGGCCATTTAAAACCCAGCGGGGTGGAGGGGCGGGGTAGTGACTCAATGTGGCCTGGCAGGTTTTTTTTTTTTTTTTTTAACGGGGCTTAGCCCACCCAGGCACAGGTCACTGACCCACATCGGTCACTAAGGTGTGTCGTGTTCCCACACCCTGTCAGTTACTGTGACTCCCCAAAACCTCACGCTGTTGCTTGTTACTGGTACCAGGCTCTTGATAGTAATGTCAGATGCTCCTTGCTTTATTTTCATATCACTAAGGCTTATTACTCTCTCTCTCTCTCTCTACTACCACCACGTGATGGCCGGAATCCACAACAAATACTAGATTCTCTGTTCCTTTAATGTGTTATTCGTCTTTTCTTACTGATGTGAAGGATGTGTTGTGTTGTAGCTCCGTTATTGGTTCAGGGTCCTCATGGTATTACTCTAGTTTAATATCTGTCTCGCTTCCCATCATATAGAGTCACCCGTCACCAGCCTGTTCTAACTGTCCGTCCCGTCACTTAGCATCACCCATCACCAGCCTGTTCTAACTGTCCGTCCCATCACTTAGCATCACCCATCACCAGCCTGTTCTAACTGTCCGTCCCATCACTTAGCATCACCCGTCACCAGCCTGTTCTAACTGTCCGTCCCGTCACTTAGCATCACCCGTCACCAGCCTGTTCTAACTGTCCGTCCCACCACTTAGCATCACCCATCACCAGCCTGTTCTAACTGTCCGTCCCACCACTTAGCATCACCCATCACCAGCCTGTTCTAACTGTCCGTCCCATCACTTAGCATCACCCATCTCCAGCCTGTTCTAACTGTCCGTCCCACCACTTAGCATCACCCTCCGCTTCTGTTCTAGCTGTCCGTCCCATCACTTAGCATCACCCATCACCAGCCTGTTCTAACTGTCCGTCCCATCACTTAGCATCACCCATCACCAGCCTGTTCTAGCTGTCCTTCCCACCACTTAGCATCACCCATCACCAGCCTGTTCTAGCTGTCCGTCCCACCACTTAGCATCACCCATCACCAGCCTGTTCTAACTGTCCGTCCCACCACTTAGCATCATCCATCACCAGCCTGTTCTAACTGTCCGTCCCATCACTTAGCTTCACCCATCACCAGCCTGTTCTAACTGTCCGTCCCACCACTTAGCATCACCCATCACCAGCCTGTTCTAGCTGTCCGTCCCACCACTTAGCATCACCCATCACCAGTAGGGTGTGTCAATTTAGGGGGTGAACTGGCTAAATTGAAAATCGAGTAATTTGGTAGCAATTTATTGTAGTCTTAAGCATGCAAAACAATATTCTGGCATAAATTTTTTTTTATAATAAGTCCTACCTACATCAAATGGATTTTTAAATGTACATATTTGTGAATTTATAACATAACCAGCGTTTGCACACATGTTACTGTTTCAAGTTTCAAATTATTATATTTTATTATCTGTAGTCTATTTGAAAGTAACCAATGCCTTCATACTCTCTTTGCTTTGGTTTCTTGTCATCAGTAGTCTGCTTGCTATTTGTGCTTTGATGTAACCTTCTCGCCTCTCGTAGCTGTAAACATGGCCCGCTGCTTCTGTGACCATTTTCACACATCTCTCCACACTTTGAGTGTGGGAAGGCCACTTCGGCACCTGCATTGGAGTCTCTTTAAGGTTTCTCAATTCTTGGCTAGTTAGACTTGTTGTCAATGGTGGCTCTAAGACTTCCAAACTCAAGTCAACCAATTCTGACAATTTGGTGGCATTGACGTTTATTGGGGGAACTTTTCTTGAATGAAACGAACAGTCTCCCAACTGGTCGTCATCTATTAGCGTTCCTCGAATCTTTAGAATGACTTCTACAGCCTCGGTTCGGAGATTGGTACATTGACTGCAAAGCATTGCTTGCAAAACTGCTTCTGATCGAGCATACCAAGCGGACCTTCTTGCCACAGGTAACACGATGTCCCTCACTACCTTCCTCTGTGTTCTTACTAGCTGCAATTGAAACAAAAGGTGATTGGGCCCATCCACCCACATAGGATTAAGTTTCACACTAAACCACTGGGGAAGATAAACTCCAATATTATATTCAACAATTAACCTCAAATTCTTCAGCACTTTGCCCTTCAATTCGTGTTTGGAAATCCAAATCCTGCAGAAACGAAGAGCTGTAGTTAACCAACGGCTGTGACTGACAGGTCCAATCTCCAAGAGAGCCAATGACTGAGGCACTTCTCCTGATCTTATTGCTTGGGCAATACGATAAGCATAGGATTGATCTGTGCTGAGATCTTTGATGACTCCTTCAGACAACGCCGGAAGGAGAGGGCCAACTTCGACCTTTGGAAAGGTTGTATTTATTTCTAGTTGTGTTGCTTCATCCAGCATGATGCCAAGGGGACCTGACCACTTGTTGTTGCTCTTTGTAGGACCATCAAGTTCCTGGATGAGATGACGAAGAGGTAGCTCACCTGTATGTAAATCACATACAATCCAAACAAGTCTTCTTCCTAGTTTTTTCTCTAAATGCGTCATTACACCCCCCCTGCCATCCGGTGTTCACTGCAGTTGAATCTCCACCAACAGCCTGCAGTGAACTGTCAAGTCCTCTCTCCTGAACCCAACATAAAATATGATCAGCAATGACCTCTGCATGTTTCTTCCCTTCTACTTCAGTTTCGGGAGCAAAGTGAAACAAAAACCGACCACCAGGCTCAGAACAGACAGAGTAGTGTTCTTCTTTGATGAGACCTGGAAACTTTCTGTTCACTCCCTCTACTTCTAGCAAAACTTTTGTGTCATCTATTCTTCCATCAAATAAAAGACAGGAGAGCCCTCCCTCGCTTAAATCTTTTTCATGCTGATCAGATATTTCCTTCATTATTTTTTCTTGTGCTCTTCTAATTTTATTATGATCTATCACCAAAGATACATCCTCTCGGCTGATGAGGCCTGCATCTATCCAAGCGGCAGTTGCAATTTCTGCAGCCTCACGAAGTCCAGCATGGTGGTGAATATTAGCTAAAGCAATGTTTGAAATATTTCTTGTGTTGTATTTCATTTTCTTTGGTAAAGGTTCAGATGGCTCTTTGGAACTATCATCTGATGTTGCTTCCTGTTCATCAGAAGAACTATCAAAGAAGTGATAAACATCTTGACACAGCTCTTCCTCTCTTTGGATGGCTTCTTCACTCTTCATTTTCTTCTTTTGTTCCCTCTCGGATTTGTTCTCTCTTCTTGGCATTAGCAATCTGCTTCTTTGTTTCTGAATAATCTATTGAACCCATTTGCATACTTCCTTGGCCTTCTGCCTTTGTCCTCTGTGCCTTTATAAATTCAAGCTCTAAAACAGGGATCTTCTTTTCACGAGGACAACCACAATCAATGTGGGAATTATTTTCTCTTACCTGAGTGAGAACAGTTGGATTCAGAACATAATTGTATGGAGCACTTGCAGGTCAAAATGTCAAACAGAGTAGCAAGTGTGTGCAGAAATTCATTTTTCCTGGCCAAGTTTCCTTTACCAAGTGATGTTTCAACTGCTTTGTGCCATAATTTCGTTAGTTTTAGCTCAATAGTTCGACACTGATTAATCACAGGTGGTTTGAATAGTGCATTAGCTTTTGTCCATTGATGCAGAAGAGGGACTATCATGTCATTTATGAGTTCTTTATCTGTATAGTTCCTTCTGCCCTTTGCATTTTTTTCTCGAAGGAGTAACCCTAATCTTAGCATGTCTCTCACTGTTGGAAGTTCTGATACAGGAAGCTCCTTCCCTTTACCAACTAGCAGGCTCAAGTGGGTTGACAACTGACTTCTTGTCTTCAATTTTGACATCTTCACACTATCTGACAAATAGAAAAATATTTCAATGTTTCATAATTCAATTGTTGTTTCAAAAAATATCAATTTGTTTATCAAAATGCTGTAACAGAAATAACATAATAATTTCTTAGAACATAATGTTTTATACAATGATATAAGTAACTGCGACAATCAATATGCCCTACTTACAATAATTAAAATGTAGAATTCGTCTGGTAGAGTAGGTGCAAGTGCAATGAGAGCAAACCACCGTCTATGATATCTAGAAGGAGAGTGAGCTGGGCGCCTTATCCTCACGCTTTTCTTGGCAAGTGTTAAGGAGTTGGGGGATTTAAATATAGTTATACGTCTACCCAGATCCCAACAGGTAACAACAATAAAAAACAAAGACAATCGGACTATAAAAGGGTAGACAAAGGATGCGAGTTTTCGTTGTATATAATAGAGTACTATAAATCCCTTAACAAAATATTCAGCTTATAAATTACCCTTAACCAAACTTAACCTAAACATTAACAGTATATACATATTAATAAACATAAAACAATCTCGAAGCAAGTGGACGTGGGGGAGTTAATACAACATATAAGTACTTAAGTGAGGAGCTGAGATGGCTGACGAGTAAGGCTGAGTATTGTAGAAGACGGTGGTAGTCACTGCACGTAGGTTTAGAGGATAGATGATCCTGTGGTCACTTCCCAGAGTGTAGTGCTCTCCTCGAATTCGAGCTGACAAAGAAGACTTGGAGGAAGTGACGCAACAACCAGGATATGGAGAAGGGAAACCCCGGAGTGGTATCTAAGACGAGTCATACTCGTGTCTCGTCCCTAGATGGCGTTGCTCGTGGTGCTGGGTAGGTAGATCAAGACAATAGATGGCGTGGTTCAGAAAGGTGGTGGAGGGTTCATAATAATGTCAAAACAAGAATTAAACTGTCCCACACGGAGAGCCTGTTCATGTTCATGTTCTGACATGCATATTGTACACAAGCCATAGAACCATAAAATACTCCATAATCCATATGCTTACATGAGATTAGTTAATATCAAGTGAATAATTCTAATCAAGTCTCATTAATTTGTTGAAATACTGATATTTGAAACTTTAAGGTATAATTGATGTAGGTGAGGGTTATTTCAATTCATTTTTGTTTGCTAATCTCAAGTTTAGACATAAAGAGGCACAATATTTTGACTACCAAATTTGATTTTTAACATGTTGACAAAATTGACACACCCTAGTGTGTATGTGTGTCAATCTCATTACTATACGAATAAATACAAATCCGAAGACTATCTGGCACCTCCCCCCCCCCCTCAGTAGCGGTGTTATGATAAATGCAATACTAATGAGCAAGAGTTTCACGCCTAGGTTACTAACGCTGCCCGCACCATCGTCCACACACACCATTAACTTACTAATCGTCTCTCACTAATATATGTAGCTGTTATCTGGTTTGAATGGTGTTTTGTCAGTAATTTGTTTCTAATGGTGGTTTAATAATCGTCTTTTACCAATCGTGTCTTACGAATCATCTATTCACTGATGATGTGGTATCAATTTCCTCTTACTAATCGTCTCGTTCTAAATTATCTATACACAACCAATATTTCATAACAACAACAACATTGACTACTACTACTACTACTACTACTATTAATAATGATAATAATAATAATAATAATAATAATAATAATAATAATAATAATAACAATAATAATAATAATAATAATAAAAGCCTGGTCACAACTCCAGAGCGAAAACAATATTTGAATTTCAGGTATGAATTATGCAAATAAGTCTGTATCTAAATTGTATTCATATTTTACTCTGGCCACGCGGCTGTAAACAAGTTGTAATAACAATGTTTAAAATAACAGAGAGAGAGAGAGAGAGAGAGAGAGAGAGAGAGAGAGATGAAAGAATGCACGGAGAGAAGTATGTAGATATAAGCAGACAGAGAGAAAGATGCATGGGGAAAGGAGTTGAGAGAGAGAGACCGACCCTGGGGAACCTTTTACACCTACTTTTACGTATAGTATATTTGTCTCTCGTAACAAGGGGAAACCGAGAGACTCCAGTGAGAGGGGGGGGGGGGAAGACTCAGTGTAACTGTAATAACGCCATCTTGACGGTGTGATCTTTGTGTCTTTAGTTTAATTGCCTCATTAGATACACCTCGAGACGAGGAGCCAGCCAGGGTGGAGGATATTTTACCCTTGAGAAAATTTAACAAGTTGAATCCACGTTTTTGGAGGGTGTCCTGCATGGCAGTGAACAGTGACATCCGTACGTGTTCTGGGTATCAAGTTCTATCTACAGGAGCGAACACAAACACCTGTATAGTTTTCGTAGGTTCTATTTACTGGATAAACAGATATATACACAAGGGAGGTTGCACTCCTTACTCTGTATGGGGGTCAACTAGCCTCTAGGGCGACATGTGGTAAGTGATATATTAGCAGCTTCCATATGTCGCCAGGCACATTAATTAAGCATGTGGGACATGGTAAATACATTGCCACACGCTGCTAGCTAGGCTGAATAAATAGTGTATATAAATGGAGTACATACATAATATACATACAGCATACATAATATACATACAATATTACCCACATGACTCTGGCCTATATATACCGTTAGTGAATATGAGGTATTTCTTTGTGTATGAACCTCTGTCCTGCGTGGCAGTGAGAAGTGACACCACCCTCAGTGTCACGACTTGACTGAATTACTCAGAATAGGCAAACTGTACTCCAAGCTTTGTCAATAAATTTGTTAAACTAAAGAAAAAAAAAAACACGTTTTTGGATTTTCTCGATTTTCAAGAGATTTTTTTTTCAATCCGTAAAGAAGTAGAGTTAAAACACACAAGCTTTCTGGCTTATCTGATACTACCTAAAATATCCCTGCAAAATATCAATACAAAATATCCCTACAAAATATCCCTACAAAATGGCCTCCAAATTACACTAAGACTGTAAGGTAAGTGGTGGATATTATTCTTTTATCCACATATACCTGGAGAAAAATGGTATCGCGGGAATATGTCTCTCCTCCAGGGTTATAAATCGGGCTCTCGCGTACCACCAATCTTGTTTGACTTGGCGGAACATCACCGTAAAACTGCCTTACGCGCCTCAACGACCAGAGACTGACCTCCTTCTGTCTGTGTGTGTGTGTGCCAGGAGGTGTTTGAGGGGATTGTAAGGCTCAGGAGAAAAATCATCCAACACACACACACACACACACACATCCGTGACCACCGAAGGGACCTTTATGCTAGGAATGGGGTGCATCTGTCTAAGGATGGGGTGGCAACCCTGGCTGACTCTCTCGAGAGGGCAGTTCAAAAGATGCCGAAGTCTTTAAACTGCTAGGAGAACATATGAGCACGGGAGTGGAGGAGACTGCAGTGGGAGCGGGTAAACAAAGTGAAAGGTGTCAGGGAAATAGTGCTAGGAATTATGACAAAGCTAAATTAGGCAGGGAGTTAAAACCTAAACACGACAAAGAGAGGACTCAAAACACGACTAACTTAAATGTCTACTTCGCAAACAGTAGAAGTATGAGAAACAAAATGATCAGGGCGTTGGTATGTACCGAAAAAGTCCATATAATAGCATTCACCGAAACATGGATAAGCCTAGACTCGCGTGAGTTACCTGTCGAATACTAAATTACAGGTTATAAATTATTCCATACCGATAGGCAGATTAGGAAAGGAGGCGGAGTAACAATCTATTGTATGTCAGGGATAATCTGAAGTGTGAAATAAATAAGGAAATAAAAACTGAGCAGAATACAAAAAAAAATGGATAGAATTAATCGATGGTAGGGAAAAATTAATCACAAGAGTAATATATAGACCTCCTAATCTTGATAGCAAAGTCTGTATAGTAGACGACTTTAACTTTAGCCAAATAGATTGGATTGACCTTACTGGTAACGCAGAATCAGAGGATTTTCTTGAAACAATCCAGGACTGTTTTGTAAGCCAACATATAACCGAACCCACCCCAAAGCCGACAACAGTTACAGATATTAACTACGAGGCAACAGTCACTGAATGCTGCATGGATCTGCAGCTCAACTAACTCAACACAGCTAGGGTAGTTACTTTTGTATTAGGATATTTAATTTTAAGGTAATAAAATAGTGGCAAAGGTGTGGCATATTGGGGGAGGCTGGAGGTTACGTTTAAAAAAAATAGTATTAGGATAGTTAATTTTAAGGTTATAAAATAGTGTCGAAGGTGTGGCTATTGGGGGAGGCTGGAGGCCATGTAGTCGTAGTAGTCTAGGGTGATTAAAAAGTTTTGTTAACCAGAAGATAGATTACATTTATTACACGTAAATTACATAACACATAAGCAAACATTACAGAACAAGAACACTCCATGTGTGTGCTTCAAATTAATGATTATCATTGAAGACACAACACTACTGGCCTTGAGGGACACACCGAGGCCTTGAGGGACACACCAGGGCATACTGGGTCACGACTCAACGGTCTCACAGTTTCATCGTCCGTGCGCATGACTTTTCGGATTTTTCAGTCGATAATTTATGTTCCTGGTGCAACTCGCGATCTTGATGCCCGCTTGATCGGACATTTTGAAGATGGCAGAAGTGATAAATGTCACCTGACTCTATCTTTATTTTCATTCGGGGACCCTCGCATGACGGGGTGTAATATGCGTTGGCATAGAGATACTGTGACGCAGGAATAAATTGTCTCTTCCAGTATCCTGGCTTATTATTCCTGATGTACAGTTCAGATTCTGGCTGCCATCTCTGGATGGTGCGAGTCTTTTGCAGGAGTGAACTGCCGATCTTGTTTTCATAACCCTTACCCGTTGAAGGGAGCACACGCGCTCTGCAGGTTATTTTGATGTCGTGGTTGAACTATATCTCAACATTATTAGTGCAACCAACCCGCATCTTCTGGTACTTTAGACCAGATTCATACACGGGCTGTCGTCTCCATCGACACTGTCGACCAAGGACTCCGACGCTGAGGGCAGACTCGTGAGTAAGGTCCACCTTGCCCACCCCGGAGTCCACCAGGAACTGACAAGGCTCCTCGTTGATAGTGGTTGAAACGTGCTGTGATTCCGTCAAGCAGACAGGGATAGTGTCTATATCGCAAACGGGGAAGTCACAGGTTTGAGGCGCAGGATCAATATATAACCTAAAGGTGTTATCGGGGAGGTCCTCTAGTTCCCAGCACCACCTACGGACACATGGGCCACAACTCATTAAGTCCTTCAGGAACCAAAAGGGTCCTTTGTTCGCCAACCTTGCACTCCTACGAACACCAGCTGGCGGCACCACACGGGAGCGAAGGTGAATTGCTCCGCGCTCTGTCTTGCGGGGGAACTTCATAATGATTTTATGCTTCTCGTAAACTATACTGTTAGGTCTAGTTTATCGAGATTAACACTTGAATATTTATAGTAAGAGGTATGTGTGTGTGTGTGTGTGTGTGTGCACAGTAGTAGTAGTAGTATCGTGGTAGTAGTGAATATGTGCGTGGTAGTAGTTGTAGTAGTACTAGTCTCGTGGTAGTAGTGAATATGTGTGTGATAGTAGTAGAAGTAGTAATAGTGGCAGTAGTAGTAGTCTCGTGATAGTAGTTAAAATGTCTCGTGGTTGTAGTGAAGATGTATGTGGTAGTAGTTGTAGTATTAGTAGTAGTAGTAGTGAAGATGTGTGTGGTAGTAGTAGTGAAGATATGTGTGGTAGTAGTAGGAGTAGTAGTAGTAGTAGTCTCGTGATAGTAGTTAATATGTGTGTGATGGTAGTAGTATTAGTCTCGTGGTTGTAGTGAAGATGTGTGTGCGAGTAATAGTAGTAGTGGTAGTAGTAGACTTGTAGTAGTATATTTGTGTGTAATAGTAGTCTCGTGGTGGTAGTGAAGATGTGTGTGCGAGTAATAGTAGTAGTGGTAGTAGTAGACTTGTAGTAGTAAAGTTGTGTGTAATAGTAGTCTCGTGGTGGTAGTGAAGATGTGTGTGGTAGTAGTTGTAGTAGTAGTAGTAGTAGTAGTAGTAGTAGTAGTACTAGTAGTGAAGATGTGTGTAGTAGTAGTAGTAGTAGTAGTAGTAGTAGTAGTGAAGATGTGGGTGTGTTGGGGTGCCTTCCCAGATTTAAAGTGTTATTGGTGGGGATATACTCAGTTTATGGGAGCGAGAATTTCACAGTGTGTCGATGAACGTTGGATGTCACCTCGAGCATCATCGCCGACGGCTCGTCTCATTCCTTACGACTTTAAACGCAAATATTGCTCGTGTTCACCGGCGATCTTCAAGTAAGCCGGTGAGTGTTTGAATGGTGGGTGGCTGGAGTTGCCAAGTGTCAGTGCCAGTGTGTCGATAGGCCTACCCTAGCAAGGGTGGCATCGCGACTCTCGCCCCTATGGGGCCAAGTGCCTCAAGTAACGGCCATTCCATGTAGTGTCGGCTGACCCAGTGAGTATATATAACTAATGTTACATCAGCGAGACCATAGAAACGGTGGCTATCTCTACCAAAGTGACATAATCAAGTGTTAGGTGTGACAATTCTTGCTCCCAGTGGATTATTTCTCATGGGTGGATTATCGCCCACATGGGGGGTGCCCGACACAACCACACGCGCGCGTAAGCCCTTACTACCCGGACATCGAAGGCCAGGCTGTCACCCCTGTGCCTCATACGCATAAGATCTAGTTCCTTCGTCCGTATGGGCCCAATAGCAGAGGTCGGAGGCGGAAATATCTGTCGCCCGAGTTGCTGGGCACTATGCCTGGCAACAGTCTGTGCTGCGTCTGTGCTAGCCCGAACCAAAACTGCACAAATTGTTTTTGTGCGAGAAACAATCGATCATGTGTCGATTGCAGGAAGCTGGACCAGTGTCGGAACCCACGTGGCAGGGAGCCGACACAGGCGGCCACAGTGGATATCGCCGGGACCCAACCACCCGATGATATCCCAAATGATAGCAGTGAGTCTACTCAACCCGAAAATGTAGTACTAATAAATGCTGCTCCCTCAGTAGTAGGTGTCCAGGAGGAGAATGAGAGACTGCCGCCTCAGTGGAAAGGCATGTCGATGGAAAATGCAGGCGTATGGGTCAAAGAAACCTACTCGGAAATTGTCAAGTGGTCGCCCGCTAACTTATTTGAACCACCCAAGTGTGCGGCCACCAAAGAAATGATTCGGGAGATGACTTTCTTCATGACTGATTACACTCAGGACCGTTTCCTCGCCCCCCTAGCTCTTCAAATACTGGCAATAATACCACATCTATTTTGTCAGAGGACACACACAAAGGCTAAGCACAAAGAAAATGTGGCAGCAATGAAGAGAAGGTCGACAATGTGGCGGACTGGGGCCCTAGATGATCTCCTATGTGAAGCAAGAACACTGCAGGAGAGACTAAAATCTACGGGTGACGGAAAGCAAAACACCGATGACGTGGCAAGAAAATTTGGAAACAAAATGCGTGTGGGAAAAGTGTCTCTCGCGGTAAGATCTCTAACACAAGAATCCTCCGGTGGAGTGATGCCAATAAACAGGGCGACATTAAAACTATTGAAAGAGAAACATCCCCCTGCAAGTGAAGATGAAGGCATCAGGTTGCAGGGTGACTATATCCCACCAAATGTTGTCCTGTTCGAGAAAATAACAGGAGAGATGGTGTGGAAAAAGGCACTGAAGACTCGAGGAGGAGCCGGCCCTTCAGGTCTGGATGCAAACGGTTGGAGAGTCATCCTCAGCACTAACAAGTTTGGCCCTGTAGCAAGCGAACTCTGCATTGCCATTGCCACCCTTGCAAGAAAGCTTGCATCCTCTTGCTGCCATCACCTCCAGGCTCTGACGGCCTGCCGCCTTATTCCTCTGGAAAAGAATCCAGGATGTAGACCTATAGGGGTGGGGGAAGTGCTGAGGCGGATCATCGGAAAGTGTATAATGGAGGTGGTAAAGGATGATGTCAGGGCAGCAGCAGGGAACCTACAAGTGTGTGCTGGCCACCAGGCTGGTGGGGAGGCGGCCATTCACGCCATGAGATTGATATTTGAGCAGCGTGATTGTGAGGCCGTTCTTCTGGTGGATGCTTCAAACGCATTCAACATACTTAACCGCAAGGCTGCACTGCACAACATCAAGATCAAGTGTCCTAGCTTTGCGATGTATGTTGAAAATTCGTATAGGAATCCTTCAGACCTCTACATAGTAAACAACAAGGCTCTACGAGGTGATACCATCCTACAGTCGACCGAGGGAACAACACAGGGGGACCCCGTTGCAATGGCAATGTATGCAATAGGCCTATCAGTGCTCCAACAAGAAATAAAGTATGAAACAACTGGGGTCAAACAAGTGGCATATGCTGATGACCTCACTGGAGCAGGAAAAGTGGAGGACATCAAAAAGTGGTGGGACCTGGTAACATCGCGAGGTCCACATATAGGGTACCACCCTAACGCCAGCAAATCCTTCCTCATCGTGAAGCCAGATCATTATGATCGGGCTGTGGAGGTTTTCGGCGAAAGTGAGGTTAAAATAACTAAGGACGGCCAAAGACATCTAGGCGCAGTAATTGGCACTACGGACTTCAAGACCCAGTACGTAGGGGGAAAAGTGAATGAGTGGGTTAGCGAAATCCATGCTCTATCGGAGATTGCTAACACAGAGCCACATGCGGCCTTTGCAGCATTCACACATGGAGTCAAGCATCGTTGGAACTACCTGATGCGTACCATCCCTGAGATCCGACCCCTCCTCCACCCTTTGGAAGAAGCAATCAGTGTCAAGTTCATTCCCAAACTAGTGAAACACCACGACTTAACCCTAGCAGAAAGAACACTTCTTGCACTTCCACCAAGACTGGGAGGGATGGGACTAACTAATCCAGAGGAGATTGCTGACTCTGAACATCAAAATTCACTTAAGCTCACAGCAGCCCTCACTGACCACATAATCGCCCAGAATGCAACAGGGGAAGTGGACACCAGCGAAGTTAATAAGATCCGTAGGTCCATTACAACAGATCGGCAGAACTGCCAAAATGACATGTTGCAGCAACTATTGCTGCTGGTTCCAGAAAATTTGACAAAAAAGTAGCTATAGCGCAGGAGGTGGGCGCCTCGAACTGGCTAACTACGTTACCGATAAGGGCAAATGGTTTCAGCCTTAACAAACAAGAATTTACAGATGCATTTAACCAAAAGTACGGTTGGCAGTAGATGGTTTGCCTCAATATAGTAAAAATAGTATAAAACAGCTCCAGCCTCCCCCAATAGCCACACCTTCGCCACCATTTATTTACCTTAATATTACATATCCTAATACATAAGAAACTATCCTATCTGTGTTAAATTAGTTGAGCCGCAGATCCATGCGGCATTCAGTGACTGTAGCCTCATAGTCGATATCTGCAGCAGTTGTCGGAGTAGGGGCAGAAGCTCTCGTTCCCCTGAGGCAGAGCAAAGCCGACCGAAGGAGAGAGAAGGACAGTCGACATCTCATCCAGGCTGTGACATAACTTCTGGGCTGCTGCTTCTGTTCGGAGATCAGCTCCGCGAGTCTGGCGTAGAAACATCTTGCACTTGGGCCCATCCCACCAGAGGTTGTGAACACTAGAGGAGTGAAGCTGCCTTGATCAACATTTTGAATTCTCTCCCCATATGCCCTTCTCTTGTCGTTCTCGTTCCTCCTATGCGCAGCATCGAGAGCTAGGTTACGGTGACAAGCGGCCATGGGATCAAAAATCCTGATGTCGAAGAAAGCTCGCTGTCCCCGCGTCCAGAATCCTCGAGCACTGACGTCCACACGGGCTTCGTTAGATGTGTTTGAAGTCCTGTGTTGGAAGATCTCGCCATCCAGTGGAAGGAGGGTCGGTTCTACCATGACGTCCCGGCAGATTTCCTTCAACATATTTGCTGTGAGATCCCTTACCTCGTCATGCCTCATGCATATGAAGCCCCCCTTCTTGCAAACCATGGCGTGATCGCCATCATAGGAATAGCCACACACGCATTGGGAGGGCAAACCATCTACTGGCCAACCGTACCTTAGAGCAATGGCATCTGTAAATTCTTGTTTGTTAAGGCTGAAACCATTTGCCCTTATCGGTAACGTAGTTAACCAGTTCGAGGCGCCCACCTCCTGCGCTATAGCTACTTTTTTTGTCAAATTTTCTGGAACCAGCAGCAATAGTTGCTGCAACATGTCATTTTGGCAGTGCTGCCGATCTGTTGTAATGGACCTACGGATCTTATTAACTTCGCTGGTGTCCACTTCCCCTGTTGCATTCTGGGCTATTATGTGGTCAGTGAGGGCTGCCGTGAGCTTAAGTGAATTTTGATGTTCAGAGTCAGCAATCTCCTCTGGATTAGTTAGTCCCATCCCTCCCAGTCTTGGTGGAAGTGCAAGAAGTGTTCTTTCTACTGGGGTTAAGTCGTGGTGTTTCACTAGTTTGGGAATGAACTTGACACTGATTGCTTCTTCCAAAGGGTGGAGGAGGGGTCGGATCTCAGGGATGGTACGCATCAGGTAGTTCCAACGATGCTTGACTCCATGTGTGAATGCTGCAAAGGCCGCATGTGGCTCTGTGTTAGCAATCTCCGATAGAGCATGGATTTCGCTAACCCACTCGTTCACCTTTCCCCCTACGTACTGGGTCTTGAAGTCCGTAGTGCCAATTACTGCGCCTAGATGTCTTTGGCCGTCCTTAGTTATTTTGACCTCACTTTCGCCGAAAACCTCCACAGCCCGATCATAATGATCTGGCTTCACGATGAGGAAGGATTTGCTGGCGTTAGGGTGGTACCCTATATGTGGACCTCGCGATGTTACCAGGTCCCACCACTTTTTGATGTCCTCCACTTTTCCTGCTCCTGTGAGGTCATCAGCATATGCCACTTGTTTGACCCTAGTTGTTTCATACTTTATTTCTTGTTGGAGCACTGATAGGCCTATTGCATACATTGCCATTGCAACGGGGTCCCCCTGTGTTGTTCCCTCGGTCGACTGTAGGATGGTATCACCTCGTAGAGCCTTGTTGTTTACTATGTAGAGGTCTGAAGGATTCCTATACGAATTTTCAACATACATCGCAAAGCTAGGACACTTGATCTTGATGTTGTGCAGTGCCGCCTTGCGGTTAAGTATGTTGAATGCGTTTGAAGCATCCACCAGGAGAACGGCCTCACAATCACGCTGCTCAAATATCAATCTCATGGCGTGAATGGCCGCCTCCCCACCAGCCTGGTGGCCAGCACACACTTGTAGGTTCCCTGCTGCTGCCCTGACATCATCCTTTACCACCTCCATTATACACTTTCCGATGATCCGCCTCAGCACTTCCCCCACCCCTATAGGTCTACATCCTGGTTTCTTTTCCAGAGGAATAAGGCGGCAGGCCGTCAGAGCCTGGAGGTGATGGCAGCAAGAGGATGCAAGCTTTCTTGCAAGGGTGGCAATGGCAGTGCAGAGATCGCTTGCTACAGGGCCAAACTTGTTTGTGCTGAGGATGACTCTCCAACCGTTTGCATCCAGACCTGAAGGGCCGGCTCCGCCTCGAGTCTTCAGTGCCTTTTTCCACACCATCTCTCCTACTACTACTAATAATAATAATAATAATAATAATAATAATAATAATAACATATGATGCTACATTTATTTTTTCATTTATTGGGCACTCCCCTACATCCTTGTGTAAGGTGAAGCGCAGAAGCGTTTACAGCGCCCAACAGGGAAGCATGCTAAGTTCATGCTTGCCTTTATGTCTCAAGAGTTAAGGGCGTAGAAACCTGAAGAGTCAAGGGCGTAGAAGCCTGAAGAGTCAAGGGCGTAGAAGCCTGAAGAGTCAAGGGCGTAGAAGCCTGAAGAGTCAAGGGCGTAGAAGCCTGAAGAGTCAAGGGCGTAGAAGCCTGAAGAGCTGGCGTACAGAAGATTCTGAAGAGTCAAGGGCGGAGAAGACTTGAAGAGTCAAGGCATAGGCTTCGGAAGAGTCAAGGGCGTAGAAGATTTCGAAGAGTCAAGGGAATAGAAGGCCTGAAGAGTCAAGGGCGTGAAGCCTGAAGAGTCAAGGGCGGTAGCCTGAAGAGCCGGCAGAAGGCCTGAACAGCCGGCGCGTAGGAAGCCTGAAGAGTCAAGGCATAGAAGCCTTAAAGAGTCAAGGGCGTAGAAGCCTGAAGAGTCAAGGGCGTAGAAGCCTGAAGAGTCAAGGGCGTAGAAGCTTGAAGAGTCAAGGGCGTAGAAGCCTGAAGAGTCAAGGGCATAGAAGCCTGAAGAGTCAAGGGCGTAGAAGCCTGAAGAGTCAAGGGCGTAGAAGCCTGAAGAGTCAATGGTTTATGTCATCAAGTTATTGGAAGCTCCAACAACTTGTCCCTGAATACGAATTCGCAACTTTCGACTTACAGCAGGTACCTACTTTACTACTAGGTGAACAGGGACCAAGGGGACACATCATAAATGGGAAGGTTCAGAGTTCAGGTATAATGATCAAGAGGTCAGTTTGGTAACTCAAGGTCAGAGAGAGAATGATGACCTTTAACCTTTATTATTATCATTCTCAAGGATATTCAATTTACCTCTCGATGCCATCTTTGTTTTGGGTGTTTTTTGAGAATATTTTTTTTATGTATTTTCAAGTTTGTTAAATATGTTCTAAGTTGTCAATGCCACTTTTAATTCTTTATGTTGATTCTTATTTTGTATTTCTTTCCGTGTTATTATTATTATTATTCCTCCTTATGGTTTACTGTCTGTCTGTCTGTCACTGTCTGTCACTGTCTGTCTGTCTGTCTCACTTCCTATCCCTTCCCTTCCTCAGTCAACTCGTCTCTCTCCCTCCCCCAGGCCGTCGTGTGCCAGCAGGTAACCACAGCAAACATTCTCCTCCCCTCACCCCTTCCCCTCTCCTCCCCTCACCCCTTCCCCCCCTCCCCACGTGTTGCTAAACCATAAACAATCACCCCACCGCCTAGGCTCGTCCATCACCTACCACACAAACCACACACGAGTTTCCCTACCACAAGTCCCCCCCACGAGAGAGAGAGAGAGAGAGAGAGAGAGAGAGAGAGAGAGAGAGCACATTCTATTCATAATTTTATAAACAATAGAATTTCACTTCCCTCTTCTCACTCCACTCACAAAGCTCACTTACAAGACACTTACTCTACTTATAATACAGTAACTCATAATACCCCCACTTATAATACTATACACGTACTTACAATACAATACCACCTCCTTACAATACCAACCACTTATAATACTAACCACTCATGAGATTCCTCACTTACAATACCACCTACTTAGTACACCACCACAGTAGGACCCACTTACAATACCACCTACTTAGTACACCACCACAGTAGGACCCACTTACAATACCACCTACTTAACCAAGAAACACTTCCAGGAGTCGACCAGGTTTCCAGTACAGTAACTCAGAGTTTTGGCGGGAAAAAATGTAAACAAAACAATTAGGCGAGCAGAGGCGACCAATGAAAATCGATAAAAGCTTTTCTCGCCTGTCATAATAACAACACACACACACACACACACACACACACACACACACACACACACACTCTCTCTCTCTCAGCGGTTAAAGGAGTGTTAAATATTTTTTATTTAAACCTTTTTTCCACGGGGTAAAATGATTTTTTTTAAAGGTTTTAAGTGGTTCCAGTAATTGTGTCGACGGGTGAGTTGCCAGTTTGTCATTATGAGGGAAAACACGGTGAAAAGAACCCCATCTGGCTTACCGTGTGACTAACAAGACGGGGGTTAAAGCCTCTGTCAGGATCCCAAGATAATTCCACTATTAAAATGAGACTCCAAAAGCGTATTTAACCACAATAAAGATTCTTAAAGGGTCGTATGTTTAAATTACCTGATCTGACCTGACCTGACCTAATCTAACCAAACCTGACCTAACCTAACCTAACCTTAACCAGATAGTGCTCTGATAATATTAGTTGTTGTTGGTAAATAACAAGAAAAATGACGTGGGAGCCTTTGAGAATGGGAGGAGGGAGGAGGTAGGAGGGGAAGGAGGGGGGGAGGGAGGGGGTAGGAGGAAAGAGGTGAGGAGAGAGGATGTGAGGAGGTAAGGAGGTAAGAGGGAGAAGGTGAGGAGGTAGGAGGTGAGGAGGTAAGAGGGAGGAGGAGGGAGAAGGGAGGAGGTAAGAGGGAGGAGGAGGGAGAAGGGAGAAGGTAGGAGGTGAGAACTAAGAAGTGATGGTTGAGAGACAAATATGGTGAGGTATTGAGATATATGGTGTCTAGTTAACACAGTGAGCGGCCCTCCACCATCATCATCACCATCATCCTTCTCCTCTACCTGCCTGCCGCCCCTCACACACACGACACCGCCTTGACACACCACCACCATCCCAGCTGACACACACCCCCCCCTGACACCTCCTTAACTTAGACCACCCCCCCTGACACCCCCTTAACTCCGACCACCCCAACAGCCCCCAGCTTACACCACCCCCCAAATACAGTTCAGGTACCATTAAGTGTCTGAGCCATAACACCAATGAACCAATTAGACGCACATATCCCACTCTTCTTACATTACGGAATAAACTAACGTAAGATCTCTGTAACGTACACATCCTCCAAGACGCACACACACACCTCCTACAAAACGCACACACCTCTTCCAAGACCCACATATATCCTCCAAGACACACACCTCCCTCCAAGACGCACACACTTTCTCCAATAAGTACACATTTCTCCAAGACGTACACTCCCTCCAAGACGCGCACACACTCCCTCCAAGACGCACACACTTTCTCCAATACGTACACACTTTCTCCAAGACGTACACTCCCTCCAAGACGCACACACACTCCCTCCAAGACGCGCACACACTCCCTCCAAGACGCATACACCCCGCTACACCCAATCCCTCAGGCATGCCGACACAACACCCTCCCAGCTACCAAGATCTCTACCACAACACGAGGAGCGCCAGCACGAGCGATCAGCAACGCCTGGTGTTCCCCACAGTCCCGTAATGAAAGGAATGTGAGAGTTACGCCACATAAACGTTCGCCAGTGATCTGCCAGCACTAACGCTCACATGTGGCACGAGTAAATGCCTCGTGTGTGTGTGTGTGTGTGTGTGTGTGTGTGTGTGTAATGCTAACCTAACCGAACTTAACCTAATTCACCTTAGCCTAGACTAATCCTACCCGAACCTAGCCTAGACCTAACCTAGCCTAGACCTGACCTGACCTAACCTAACCTAGACCTAACCTAAACAAACATAACCTAACCTAACCTAACCTAACCTAACCTAATACCTGCCACCTCCACGACAACAACACTAACTATTTACTGTAATATCTACTCGTGTTGTCATTCAGACCTACCCATCTAAAGGCAGTCAATCCATCAATTCACCGACCCTAATGACCCGACTGCCTATTAAGAGTCGTAAACCGCTCGTTAGGGTGTCAATCTCGATTCCTACAGCTCGACCTATATAACTCTCAAAATCAATAACCTGGTTTTCGTGTGATATACCTGACAGGTGAATTAGGGGAGCTACAGGTGAGGGGTGAATCAGGGGGCTACAGGTAAGGGGTGAATCAGGGGAGCTACAGGTAAGGGGTGAATCAGGGGTGCTACAGGGTGAATTAGGGCTACAGGTAAGGGGCTACAGAGTCAGGGCTACAGGAGGGGGTGGATTAGGGAGCTACAGGTAAGGGGTGAATCAGGGGAGCTACAGGTAAGGGGTGAATCAGGGGGGCTACAGGTAAGGGGTGAATCAGGGGGGCTACAGGTAAGGGGTGAGTCAGGGGATGCACAGGTTAGGTATAATTGAATACGTAACCACCATTTACCTGGCTTATACCTGGTACTGTCTTCAGGGTGTACACGTCTCTACCTCCCTCTCAGTAAATAGAATAATTCATAGATTAAATTAAAATGGATGTTATTTAAATCGTGTTTTAAGCCCCCGTGTGCCAGCCGTCCCGATAAGACCAATAAACTGATGGTCATTATACACCTACGGTCATTTTCGTTAAGTCTCACCTCACTCTGGGTTTGTACAAGAGAAACAACACCTTGTGGCTGTACCTGAAAGTGAAAGAAAAGTTATATGTTACTTAAACTTCGACAAAATACAGAAATTTCTTGAAAAGTTGTATTTTTCTATAAACAAGAAAATAGTTTTGTCTGAAAAATTAATTATATTTTGTAACATTTTTCTATTTAAAAGTCAAAGATACACATAGCAAATCTTTTAACTCATCAGAAATAACGTTCACACACACACACACACACACACACACACACACACACACACACACACTTTACATGGATAAGGTTGATCTACATAGCGAGCGTAAGGGCCTCGAGTCGCCTTAAAATAGCCCGCCAGTGTTTTAATAACCGATAAGAGAAATAATGTTAACCTTTAAAGCCGTAGTCCATTAGCCATAACTTACTGTCTCCTATATGTATTCGCTACCCACCCTAGCTGAACCCACCTGATGAACCCACCCTGGATGAACCCACCCCTGGATGCCCACCCTAGCTGTACCCACCCTAGCTGAATCCACCCTAGCTGTACCTTGTGCCCACCCCTAGCTGTGCCCACCCTAGCTGTACCCAGCTGTACCCACCCCTAGCTGTACCCACCCTAGCTGTACCCACTAGCTGTGCCCACCCTAGCTGTACCCACCCCCACCCTAGCTGTGCCCACCCTAGCTGTGCCCACCCTAGCCCCTAGCTGTACCCACCCCCTAGCTGTGTCCACCCCCTGCCCCCTAGCTGAATCCACCTAGCTGTGCCACCCCAGCTGTACCCACCCCTAGCTGTACCTCCAGTGTGTCGTGTGTGCCCTGTATCTCTCTCTCTCTATCTCTATACCCTCTCTCTCCCTTATCCCTCTTCCCTATCCCATCTCCCCATCCCATACCCTGTTTATTCCTCCTTCCTTCCCCCCTTCCCTCCCCCAGCTCCTGTCCATAATAATCTCAGCTACCATAGTAATTACCCCAGCTGGTGAACCCCCCCTAACACCCCCCAGGCGTCATATCCTGGAGGAACGTCACCCCCTCCTCCCATGCTATTCCCTGCCCCTCTACCCCCCCACCTTCTTGCTTCCCCCTCCATATCTCCCTCCTACTTTTTATTCCCACAGGGCCCCTTCCCTTCCTTCTTCCCCCAGCACCCCTCCCTCTCTTCCCCTCCCTCTTCCCCCCATGTTAAGCAGTGTAGTGTGGCAATTGGAATCTCAAACAGCAGTCTCTCTCTCCTTCTAAAGAAAGAAAGAAAGAAAGAAAGAAAGAAAGAAAGAGAAAGAAAGAGAAAGAAAGAAAGAAAGAAAGAGAAAGAAAGAAAGAAAGAAAGAAATGGGATTTAAAGAATGTGATAAAGAAAACAAAAGTAAAAATAAGAAAGATAATGAAATTGACGCATACGGAAATGACAATAAAAGAATAGAAAAAGAATAAACGAATAAAAGTTAAAAAGAAAGAAAGAATGAAAGAGAGATAATAGGAACATAATAACAAAAGAACAGACTTAAAATATTAATGACTAAATGTTATAAAGGAAACGGAATAAAGCAATGGAATAAAAAAAATGAATAATTAAAAATAATGGAAATAAATTAATTAAATAAATAAATATATAAATAAGTAAATAAATAAGGGGAATATCAACGTCTTCTTCCCTCCTTCCTTCTCTCCTTCCTTCCTTCCTTCCTTCCTTCCTTCCCTCCCACACACACACACACCCATTCCATCCTTCCTTCCCTCCTTCCCTCAGACATACACACGCTACTAACCCAAACGTATTTACCAATATTATGCTTTAAATACACCTCAGCCACCCTCTTAAGTCCCTCACCCACCCTCGTAAGTCCCTCAGCCACCCTCTCAAGTCCCTCACCCACCCTCTTAAGTCCCTCACCCACCCTCTCAAGTCCCTCACCCACCCTCGTAAGTCCCTCAGCCACCCTCTCAAGTCCCTCACCTGAGATATAACTTTTCCTCATATACAAACATACAGAAGGACTTGACTTTACCACCACCCTGTATAACCTGTACCTAAGGTTCTTGTAAGGGTCTGGGTCTGGGTTATTATATACAGGTTATATACAGGTAAGTGTGGTGTTATACAGGTCTCTCTCTCTCTCTCTCTCTCTCTCTCTCCTCCTTCCCCATTCTCACTCCTCCATTACAAGAAGAAGAGGAAGAAGAAGAAAAAGAAGGAAGGAAGGAAGAAAGGAAGAAAGGAAGGAAGGCTCATCCCCCCACCGACCCCACGCCCCTCCAACCCCCCACCGACCCCACGCCCCTCCTCCACCCCCCCAACCACTGACTATTGAAGCCCCCAACGATAATTTGCTTCCAATTTGTCTTTCTGGTCGAGCGCCTTTGTGTAGACCTGAATTTACGGGAGGTTAGGAGCCGTTTTATGACCCCACCCTAAAATGATGACCTGCTGAGTATAATTATGTTGGTTATGTCCCAACTGGAGAGGCACTTCTGGGTTGGCTTTAAGTGTGTCGTCTTTTCTTCTTCGTCGCCTTCGTCATCGTCGTCGTCATCGCCATCGTCCTGCTGGGGAATGGATGGGAAGGATGAGACAGTGGGATAAGGGATGTGGGGTAGTGTGAGGGATGTGGTGGTGGTTTTAGAAGTGTGTGTGTGTGTGTGTGTGGTGATATAAGTTATGGATGAAGTGGATAAAATTAAACTCAGCCGAGGAGGTTAGGTTAGGTTAGGTTAGGTTAGGTCAGGTCAGGTCAGGTCAGGTCAGGTCAGGTCACCATGCCAAAGGTAAATATGGGAACGGTGAAGAAAAAAAAGAAGAGATCAATTAAGAATAAGTAGTAGGAGAGGTCGGGGAGGAAGAGGAAGAAGTGAAAAAAGTAAGAAAGAATAGAAGTAAGAAAGGAAGGATTATGAGGAGGAAGAAGGAAGGAAGGAGGAATCTTTTGAAGAAATATTCCTCGACTTTTAAACAGGAAACCAAGTTGTGGACGTCAGCACAGAGAGAGAGAGAGAGAGAGAGAGAGAGAGAGAGAGAGAGAGAGAGAGAGAGAGAGAGAGAGAGAGCAGGTCTGTCACGGTAATTTCCGGGGAGGACCATTAAATTACTCCACTTGAGGCGTCTTGGTAGTGAAGTGATGGATGGCCTTATATATTCTGAGATATGCCAACGCCAGGACGAGCAATCACCACCGCCTGGCGTTCCCGCTTTAAAAATCAACAATGATAGTTATTTTTAGGATTTAGACGAACGTTCGCCCACCTTGTGCCAGACGAACAAACGATTCCTCACTCCTACACAATAAAAGCTGACAAAAGAACTAGTAATTGACCGAGTTAAACCGAGTTAGTCGAGACAACACATCTCCCTCACACGTGTCAGACATACATCAGTCAGGTAAAGAAAAGCTCCGTATTAAACTCACTCAAGACAGCCTG
>NW_024725428.1:0-40104 GCF_018991925.1 Homarus americanus | reverse complement strand
AGTTACGTATTGCTCTTCCCCACATGCCCAAGACACGTGGACAAAATAATTACATTTAGCTGATCTTGAACGTAATATAAATACGATTACAAGGTGTAAAAATTATCAGCTAATTATTATTTTTAAATAGGGAAGGGGGTGTGGGGTTTGTTAAAAAGCAAAACGGACCCTAAAGTGGGGGCCATGAAAATGTTTGTAACCACTGTAAAAACGATTTATGGAGCGAGATTACACTCTGAACAAACACACAACATCCTTTGGTGTTGAAATGGGGCGGCAGTGTAGGTGATAATCTCATGTCTTAGCAGGCAGCAGTTAATGGGTTACGCCATTACTTTGTCAGGACAGATGTTAGCCCGCCCAGTATATATTTATATATATTATGGTATGGGACTATAGGTGTTGATACGTTCGCTCTACTAATATTGGCTTCTTATCTTCGATTTTTACCGAAAACATAACATTCTTCAAATCTAAGAAAATACGCTGAATTTACCAAAGAAGTTGAAGCAGACCGTGGCCTCCGCCCTGAGCTAAGACAAACCAATGACTGATATACTGTATGTGCAGGTTTGGCAGTTGCGGGGTAAAGTACTGCTGCAACAACAAACATTGTCTCACGTTTGGAGAGCGTCCTAGTCCCTGTCACACCGGTGACTCCAGTCGCCCGTCCTCCCAGGTCTTTAACCTAATTAAACACAACCTATTCAACCAAATCTAATAGGTAAATATTGCTATAACCAACACAGCCAACACCAGGAAGAGAAGCCTGATTTTCCCGAATAACCTGGAAACAATCATCTGTGATAACGATCTTGTCTTATTTCTGAGTCTACCAGATATTTTACGTTTCTTTAAGCCCCAACTATTGAGTTTGTTCTTGTTCCTCCGATGATGATTTTTTTCGTTTTTCGAGATGTTTATTAACTCCAGCAATTCATTCAAGCACCTGAAGCTTGACCACAGCTTCGGGCAACATTCACCTTGGTATTAATTTAAAAACGCTGACCCAAATGTTTACCAGAAAAGGCGACCAATTCTGTACATTTAATTGTTGACCTCAGTAAAAAATAGCAAAATCTCTTTCTCTCAGCCTTCAAGTATATTAATTTTCAGATCGACCAAGTTTGTTCGCTACAAGGAAAAGTAAGAGGAGTCAGGTTAGATATCCGGCCAGGAAAAAGGTAAGGCCTTAGTTACGAACAACCGGATACCTACAGAAGACAAGTGTTGCCATAGTGACACAGGAGGCGTTTATACCAACCAGTTACAATATACAGTTTATGTTTATCTTATATATTTTTTAGTTTAGTTTAATCTTTCATCTAGAGTTTTTTTTCGAATCACGTGAAGATTAGCCTCTAGTTATATAACCGTAGGGTCTTAGGTTAGGTGGTTAATCTAAGGTGAAATAAACTCAAGCTATTCTTTCCCAGATCTGTAATTTAAATCATAGGGGAGAAATATTGCGGAAATTAATCTTGTTTCAATATTAATTTTAGGTTTTGCGCCGTAAAATCCTGATGTTAGGATTGGTCGAGTAGTGTGTGTGTGTATAGGTACGCTAGCCCCTAATATCGACTGTTGTTCTTGCTTTATATTTTCACCACATTTCTTTATTGTCATTGAGCATTAATTTATATTCATTTCTGCACCATTATTAATTGCGTTATTCCTTTTACTGTCACCACCATCAATTGCGTCGTTCCACCATTTTTACCATTGCTTCCATAATTCCACCACCATTGTTAGTGCTCATTCCCTTACTGTCACCACCATTATTTGCGTCGTTCTTTACTGTCACCACCATTTTCACCATTGCTTGTGTCATTCCACCACCATTTCAACATCATTGCTCGTTATACTACCATCATTAGTCCGCACCATTCCTTTACTGTTGCCACCATTAATTGCGTCATTCCACCGCCATCTTCACCATTAGTTGCGTCATACCTACATAATTGCTTGCGTCAGTTCCCCATTTATTATACTGGGATATGCTGGATATAACTATTGAACCGACCTTTCCTATATTAATGTGTTAAACTGGGTAATGTACTGTCTATTGATCCAGAGTTAAGAATTGTTTGACATTGAGGTGAAAGATGACGTTTGGGCGATAATTCTTCATTTATTTTCATCATCGGTTGTAAATTTATTTTTGCAGTATTTTGAAGTTCATTTTACACACTGTCAAGTAATAGTTTACCATAATATTTCGCATTCATTCAGTATATTAATATTGATCCTAGTATTTGCTATATTTTTAGGTGAATGTTTATTGTTATTTTTTTAAGTAATTTTAACCCGTATTTTGTGTGTGAATATATCCCACTTCGCAGTACAAGACTAATGATTTTGAGTGATGGCGGCTTTGTACCTTGATAATGCGGTGGCCGGTAATAGTCACAGAAAAAAGTCACCTTTGGCTAGAAAAAGTCACAATTAATTTATGGTGGCCGGTAATAAAGGTTAGGTTAGGTTACTGAAACTGATTGACATATTAACCTTTAAAAATGAGAATTCGATAGTTAACTCTTTTCTTTTTTCCCTAATTTTACCTGGATTCGATAATGCATACCCTTAAAAATCGTTGATTTTCACTCCCATAAGATAGTTTTATTTGTCATGTATTTGAATCGTTAGTGACACAGTGCATTTATTCCCTATAAAACTCCCTTAAAGACCTTAGTTGTTAAAGCGTAATGAGATATAAAATAAACAGCCTCGACTCTTGTCTGTCAACAAGGAGCCCATCCTCACCCTGAACCAGACACTAAGTTATTTCATTCATTCATTCTTGCTTTTTATTCGTCACGGTTCTGTATTATGAGTAAATAACTATTTCATTTTCACTATGTACACTATACTGATTTATTTATATAGGCTGAATCATTATAACCTCGTGGGAGAAGTGGCAACATTGCTTCCAGCCCACACTGGCTCTCACCACAAGGGAATTTAAGTTTCTCTCGGTACAATCATCTGTAATTTCTCTTATTCCTACTATATAAAACCTCTAATTTGGTGCTTAGAGACCACTGCCTGTGTCCTTGCAGCACCGTCAGGGTTATGTTGCACGGTTAGCTAAATCTGGATCACTGCAATTGACGTTTTTCCAAAGAGGAATAACTTGTTTTCATTGCTATAATAAGTTAGTTCATACATGGTCAAATTTTTCTTTTCATTTAAGACGTTGCTTGATCTAGTGTCAAGAATAGTCCGAGAAGACCGGACAACTCGCCAACTGCACTGGCTAACCATTACCCCGGAACACGATCCGCAAATCGACTAATATCCAGGTTCCCATTACTGCTGGGTAGACAGAGGCAAATGGCGTAAAGAAACTTCCCCATGGTCACCCCTGCTCGGGGATGGAACCCGAGTGCGCTCGTTGCGAGGCGAGCGTGCTGACCACAACATCACAGGTCGCTACGATCGGTTATAAGGACACACACACACACACAAGAGCTACAAGAGAACACAATGACGCCACTCAAGTAGTTAATCCTCGTTAAGTGGACAAGGAGAGATGAGATAACGGTAAACAAAGAGTTATTGGGTCATGAGGTGTACTGGGGAGTCATGAGGTGTATTGGGGAGTCATGAGGTGTACTGGGGAGTCAGAGGTGTACTGGGGAGTCAGTGAGGTGTATTGGGGGAGTCATGAGGTGTATTAGGGGAGTCATGAGGTGTATTGGGGAGTCATGAGGTGTACTGGGAGTCAAGTGAGGTGTACTGGGGAGTCATGAGGTGTACTGGGGACATGAGGTACTGGGGAGTCATGAGGTGTATTGGGGGAGTCATGAGGTATTAGGGAGTCATGAGGTGTGACTGGGGGAGTCATGAGGTGTATTAGGGGAGTCATGAGGTGTATTAGGGGAGTCATGAGGTGTATTAGGGGAGTCATGAGGTGTATTGGGGGAGTCATGCGGTGTATTAGGGGAGTCACGAGGTGTATTGGGGTAGTCATGAAGTGTATTAGGGGAGTCATGAGGTGTATTGGGGTAGTCATGAGGTGTATTGGGGTAGTCATGAGGTGTATTAGGGGAGTCATGAGGTGTATTACAATAACAATGAAGGATATGAATAATTG
This sequence comes from Homarus americanus, assembly GCF_018991925.1. Classification (NCBI taxonomy): domain Eukaryota; kingdom Metazoa; phylum Arthropoda; class Malacostraca; order Decapoda; family Nephropidae; genus Homarus; species Homarus americanus. Next base: position 36,008 of record NW_024725428.1, on the reverse strand, counting down.
AACCTTTTTTTATGATTTTTGTTTACAGTTTTCTTAAAATTTATCCAAAAAATCGTACAGTATTTATGAAACTTGCTGGCATCCTTTACTGCGAGATGAAGGCCACAGAAACCACGGATAATGCGCCGTACGTGAGGTAATTGTTGGGTTGAATTGTGTTTTGATTTTTAGCATTTTATTCACTATTACGAAGATGGTTTTATAGAACTACTGAAACTGGGTATATCATTATCTGGGTGTCTAATTTTCATTGTATTTTTTTTTCATAGTTGTTGTGATAACCGCCAGGCGCATGATACCCTCCTAGGTGGTGGTGACCAGTACGACCTTAACTGGTTCCATGTTCATTGGTATTTTCTTTCCAATAAGTATACCATTCTTTGTTACCATAAAGCACTCGAGGCATTATTATTGCTCGTATGTAAGGAGCAGTTTTGACATTTCCCCGTTCTACCTGAGCCACCACAAGTCTACTATATTATTCAAAACTAGATACGCTTCCTCCGGTTTGGTATTAAAAAAAAAACAAAAAAAATCTGTGATAACGGAAACAGACGATGTTGCTATACTTTGTTTATCCTCTAAATCCTGTAGGTTGAGGTAGTCTGTTAGTGTAAATGTGGATTGCTTACAGAACTTGGTAGGTTAGAATATTAGGAAGGCACGTGGAGTCAGTTGTGTGTGTGCGCGTGCTTGAAATGTTGTGCATGTGTCGCCAGGTCGTCCCACTAGGAGTCTCACACCACGTTTAGAATCTTTCAGTGTTATTTTTCCTGCCGATGGTTGTTCATGTTGTGTTTGGTTCTTAATTCCGATACCGTTTATCTTCACAACTTAAAGATATGTAATAATGATTATAATTCGATTGGTCTTTTGTTAATTTTATCAGTTATTACAATTAGATGGTGATAAGGTGGTGGTACTGAGTTGACGTAATTTCCCCTGGTTAGTAGTACCCAGCCAACACATGGGTCTTATCCAACGTTATCAGTGATTGACTATAAGGGATCTTGTAGTTTCACTTGTACTATTATATCTGTCTGTTTATAGTTCTTATGGAAACTGATTAATGTCCGTTACTTGTATGACTCACGGAGATAAATTTCTGGTCTATGAACTTATTCTCTTGTATGCTGTGTGTTGTGATACACCTGGTAGCCACTTGTACTGTACCTGTGGACGGTGAATGATGAATTACAGCATGAGTGAGGGATTGTTGCCAAGTTACTGTAGGTATTGTATTGTGGGGTGGGCGGAGGGTAAGGGTGTCGTGGGTTGAGGGTAAGGGTGTCGTGGGTTGAGGGTAAGGGTGTCGTCATGGGGGGGGACTTCCAACACCCTTCATGATGATTGGACAAGTCAGACACCCAATAGTTTGACCCAGTAAGTGGCGATGGGATTCTAAAGTGGACACAATCTGGCGGCGCCTCACCCATCATGCTGAATCGTCCTCGGCAGTGACCTGGAGACACTTGAAAAGTAGGCCAGGTCATGATTGCTGGCAGTCTGGAGTGATTACATTGTTAGCCAGGCGACGACGGTATGTGTGGGAGAGGGACGACGTGGTGTGGAGGGGGAGCAGCAACAGCCTGGCGCCTCAGTGACTGGACCTCCACGCCCGCCCACACGTGCTCTTACACCTCCACCTCAGTCCACTTGTCATCTAACTTCACTTCATCTCATTTTATACGTTCATACTTACCCGGAACCGGAGAGTTTGACATTGTGGTTATTAAACACCAGTCATACTTAATTTTTGCAATATGAAAGTTTTTAAAAATAAGCTTAACTCTTGTTGAAATACTGTACAATATGTGAATATGAGTGACGGAATATTATCAGCTTTTTCTTGGTGTTTAATGTGTAGTAGAAACGAAGACTTGAGGCGGTGAACGGTGCTTGATAACCCTGGCAGTTGATGCAAATAAAAACAACCAACACGACCTCTTGTACAAGTTTAGCTGATATAGTAACACTGGAACTTGTTTATTTGAAGTTAATATACAGTATTAATTTACACAATATGTATACTGTATATCTATGCATGAGTATACAAGACTTCATATTACTTAGCTAGACCAAGTTCAGAGATAATCCTTCAGTTTCCTAAGTTGCATTTCACCGATATTAATGAAATAGTTGAGATGGACACACATTAACACTGAGGACTACTAGATATACTGTGCCTTGAGTTTCCTAACTTTATGTTGGATGATATCGTTATGACAGCACTCATAATATACTACAGGTATGATAGATCTAGCGGCACGTGTTTGTTTGTTAAGTCACACACACACACACACACACACACACACACACACACACACACACACACAGAGTTCCCAAGACTTGTCTGGTTTAGGGCTTACATAGTCGAATTCTCCGTCTGACGTAATGTTGTTACGGGCACACGGTGGCGTGAGGGACATAGATACACGTGTGTGTATGAAAAGAGGCAACGTTTAGGTGACTTCCCCCTCCCCTTCCCTCATCCTCCCCCAACAACTTAACTGATATTTTACTTGATTATGTAAGGTTAGATTAGGTTTAAGTAAGGTTAGATTAGGTTAAGAAAGGTTAGGTTAGGTGAGATTGGGTAAGGTAAGGTTAGGCTAGATTAGGTGAGATAAAGTAAGATCAGATTATTCTAGGTAAGGTTAGATTAGGTGAGGCTACATGAGGTTAAGTGAAGCTAAATTAAGTTAGATTATCAATAGAGTGGTTAATCTATTCCCATGACCCAGTTTCCCATAAGAAGTCTAAGGTATTTTAAGGCTGGGAACGTTGTGGTCACGTCTTGAAATCGTCTCAAAGATTATGACGTGGCGGTGTGTCATGCCGGATGCAGCCAGTCATAGAGGGTCTTGTGTGTGGAGAGAGAGACAGACAGACAGACTTACAGGAAGAGATAGACAGAGAGAGAGACAGACAGACAGACTTACAGGAAGAGATAGACAGAGAGAGACAGACAGACAGACTTACAGGAAGAGATAGACAGAGAGAGAGAGAGAGACAGACTTACAGGAAGAGATAGACAGAGAGTGAGAGAGACAGACAGACAGACTTACAGGAAGAGATAGACAGAGAGAGAGAGAGAGACAGACAGACAGACTTACAGGAAGAGATAGACAGAGAGTGAGAGAGACATTGCGTTATTATTATTGTTTCTTAGTGACCGTATTAAGCGAGGTATCTTGTTATTGATGATGTGGACTGAACCCCCGCTATTCGTGATGACAGAAAATCTCATAATCTTGTGTTAAGTGTTGCGGATTAACCTCACACACACCTTGTTCATCTCGTCTTTCATAAACTTAAATATAATTGAAAAATGGATATGTGAACTCTCCTTTCTTTACAAAACTGGTTATACTACCTGGGTGGCTTCTCGTACACGCAGCCTCGCAAAAGTCCTGAAAAAAAAAAACTCATATTGTTTGGGTGATGCTCTTCGGGTTTTTGGTCGATTGGTTGAAGTAGCTTTTATTTATGTTTCTTAGCTCCTTCAAGACGCTTCCAGAAAGGTCATTTAAGTCAGTACAATCTTTGACGTGAGAGTGTTGTTGTTTGATGATGTGTCTGTGTCTCCGTCTTCCTCGTCTGTGTCTCCGTCTTCCCCGTCTGTGTCTCCGTCTTCCTCGTCTGTGTCTCCGTCTTCCCCGTCGTGTCTCCATCTTCCCTGTCGTGTCTCCGTCTTCCTCGTCTGTCTCCGTCTTCCTCGTCTGTGTCTCCGTCTTCCTCGTCTGTGTCTCCGTCTTCCTCGTCGTCTCCGTCTTCCTCTCTGTGTCTCCTCTTCCTCGTCTGCTCTCCGTCTTCCTCGTCTGTGTCTCCGTCTTCCTCTCGTCTAACATCGGCAGCATAGAGATGATGCTCAGTCACCTACCATGCTGCTACTTACCTACTGCTACCTACCACCTACTGCTACCTACCTATACTTACCTCGCCTCCGTGTGTTGGCTCAATGGAAGAATGGCATTGAATAATAACGAAGACAGCTACTTGAGAATTTACACAGTAGAATCAAACGGAATTACTGAAATATTTACAAAGTTAATGCATTTATATATTTCATTTGTTTTTAATTTCCATTGTTCGTACCTGAATCGTCATAGAGTGCTATGACACTGGTCTACAAGATATAAGTATATTTATTCTAACCTAACCCAACCCATACATAACCTAACCTATGACTTGACAGAAGAACATAAGAATGGAGGAAACTGCAGCGAGCCCTAGCCCATACTAGGCAGTCCATTTTAACCCTATCATCCATATATCCATCCAACCTATGTCACGGTAATTTTCAAATATTTATTTAGATAATTATGTCTTTATTTTGGAGGCAATGAAGTTATTGTTAGGTTTGGATTATACCGATTTTAATTGTTTGTGAATAAAGACAAAGCAAAAACACCGTCATCTTGAGGTTGGGACTGTGACGCAGTAATGAAATTTGAGCCTTCATGGTAACGACCACTAATAACCCATTCAGAAGTTACCTAACCTAACCTAGTCCTCCAGGTAGCGTTAGGGTATTTAATCATCAGGTTTAATAAGTTGTGGGGTTAATCTTAGGTGATGGATAGTGTCAGCCACCGACTTGCTGATGCTATACGTCAGCACTCACACCTGCTAATGGCTATTCTTCTTAAGACCTTCCCGACACCTGCTGAATATATATCCTGCCACATCTCTGACCGTAATATAGAAGTATTTAAACACTCTCTCGCAGTGCCCTTAGAGCTACACTTGCCCACTCTCCTAGGCAGTTGTCACCTGCAATTATAGATCATAAGAAATCAGTGCACGTGATCCACCGGTTGGTAATTGAAATCTAACAAGATTGACCATATGTGATGACCCCATTGTCGTCTCCTGGGTCAGTTATGGGGTACAGACAGTGGACTTGGTTGTAGTGTATCGTCGTCTTTTCTGTAGATGTCAAGTTGTTGTGTTGTAGAATTGATGTATGTACGTTAATGGTACGGGTGGTATAGTTTAAGTTGGTTATGTTTGTTTATCGTAGGAATAATTTAAGGAATTAACCTGAAGATTAGACATTCTATTTTATTTCACCTGACGATTAACCATAACGATAACTAACCTACAACCTCACCAAACCCATTCCAACCCAACCTAATCTTACGTTTCTAACAAATGAACTATCCTAACAACAACTTAACCCTAACACCTAATCAGGCGAAATAAGCTACCAGGGTGTCTAATCTTCACGTGATCAATCCCAACTATCAATGAGAAACATATCAATCTACTTGTGTTTTGATGTGAATGAAGTGAGAAATATTGCTATACCTGGAGCCGTTTCTCAGAATCACGGAAAATTTTTATTGTTTTACTGAGGCTGAGAAAAGTTTAGAAGGCTTATTTACAGTGAACCTTCCATATAACGGATTTTTCTCCGTGTAATCCGTTAGATGGGGTTTCATATATGGACCTGGATATACCGGTTTTCATTTATTTAGTGCGTTAAATAGAGGTCCCACTGTTCTGCTCTGATTAATATTAAATCAAGGAAGACTTAATCTAGTTTATCTTTAACCTTAATTTCTATATTAATTATAGACTTAGATCAACAATAAGGCTTTATCCATTCCTTACAAACCTTTTGACATTAACCGGACAAAATTTGTGATCGCGGTAAAGCTATTGATATTGAAACAGTTTATTTAGCCGAAAAACACAGATACAGAGTCGATAATAACATGGTTGAGCCATGAGGCCGGAGCTCTCTTGTAGGCACCTGATACTGTAAATTTATCTCGAATTATTATGTAACATTTAGTATCATCTGAAATAGTACACATAACATGGTGATTATAAGAACATATCAGAATGTTACCACGGTTATCGCTTCGATATTTATTTTATTTATTTTATCTCTCCTGCGAAATAATGGTCTTTAGTCAACATCATCATCACCCACCCTTAGGATCAGTTCAAGTAACATGTGACAGCCAGGTACCAAACTCATACCAAAAAACCCGGCAACCACCATATTGTCTGCTGTATGACTTTCACCCACAGAGGTGTGTTGCAGGAAGCAGAGATCAAAGAGGTAGGCAGGCAGGGCTATTCATTTCATCGTTACAGGAAGAAAACTCATTGAAGCAGCACAGTGGACTGTAGTGAAATGTTGTGTGGGATGGTGTAATGATGTAGTGTCATAGTATAGTGTGTTGTCTTGTAGTTTGGTACCGTAGTGTTGTCACCGGTGTAGTGTATGCCGTTGTAGTGTCGTAGTGTAGTTGTATAGTCACCTTTGTAATGTAGTAGAATTCACCAATGACATGTCTACATAGCTCCCCATGGTCGTAAAACCAGAAAACATCCTGACCATCACCACAATATCCATCTATATACAGTTTACCTTCATCACCTGAGTCTTACCTGAGCCGGGCACACCTGTAGTACTTAAGGTATAGTAGAGACGAATAAAGGATCACCACCACTGAGATATCGACTTAGATAAAGGTTAATATTCGTCCTGTACTCGTCCTATACTCGTCCTGTTCCTGGTTTCTAACTAAGGAATTACCTGAAGTTGGCACCACCCCAATGTTTACTAAGTCACCTGCTAATTAAACACCTAACGCTCCTGGGGAGGGTTAGGGTAGTGTTATGAGTGGTTAAGTTGGGTTGGATTAAGTTGGTTGGGTTGAGTTAGGTTAGCGTTAGGTGATCAGTGGCTCAGCGTTCTATTGAGGAAAAACAACCTAACTTAACCTATCCTAAATTAACATATGCTAACCTTACCTAACTCAACCCCCTAACAGATTTTTGCCTAACCTAACTAAAAGGACAGGAATCTAGTGTTGAGTGTAAGAGTGAATGAGGGTATCCTACATACGTTTTTATTCAAGCAGCAAGCACAGCGGAGGTGGTGGGTGTACAGTGATGATGTGCGACTTGTTGCCTCAGGACTAGGGGTGGGATAAGACTGAAGGTGGGCTAGGACTGGAGGTAGGCCAGGATTGATGGTGGGTCAGAACTGAAGAAGGGCCAAAACTGGGAGGTTGGCCTGTCAATCTTCTTCAACAAACATCCTAAGTTCTTGTTTGTCTCCAGCAGCACATGGGAGGCTGACCTTGAGGCTGTCTTGGGCATGTCCTTGGTGGTCCCTGGAGGTTATGGTGAGGGGCATCTGGTTTAACCGTGAGGCATAAGTGTGACCAGGCAGAGGTATAGTGGTGTGGATAGGGGTTTAGTGATGTGGATAGAGGTAGGTGTTAGTGGTGTGGATAGGGGTGGGGAGTTAGTGGTGTGGGTAGTGGTAGGGGTATTAGTGGTGTGGGGTATTAGTGATGTGGATAGAGGTAGGGGTATTAGTGGTGTGTGGATGGGGTAGGGTTTGTGGTGTGGGTGAGGTAAGGGTATTAGTGGTGTGGATGGGGATATTAGTGATGGATAGGTGGGGTATTAGTGGTGTGGATAGGGTGGGGTAATGGTGGTGTGGATGGGGTAGGGTATTAGTGTGGTGTGGATGGGGTGGATATAGTGGTGTGGATAGGGGTAGGGATGTTGTGGTGTGGATGGGGTAGTAGTGGTGGTGGTGATACGGATAAGGTGATACAGTAATTATACCGTAATGCGTAACTAAACGTCTTTTTATCAGTATATCTACTTGGCCTGATAACACTTCATTACGTACGATACGTTATTATTATTAAGCCGTTACGTCTTTTTATGGTGTTATTGAGTCTGTATGAGAAAACCACATCATCTGAACTTAAGTCCGCCCGTCCGCGTCCTTGCAGGTAAGAATTAATTGATGGATCGAATTGAATGAACTTTTTTCACTTTTGTTTTAATGATGAAGCTACATTTCACACATCAGGCAAAGTCAATCTTGAGAAATGTTGAATAAGAGGTGAAGAAATTCCACGTTAACTGTATCAACACCTAGAGGATTCACCTAAAGTAAACGTATTGATGTGTCATGTCAGATTCCTATATTTTATGAACTCTATTTCTTCTTGAACGAATCGTCACCAACAACGCCTACCTCAACATGTTACAATTTTATTCCACAACTTTTAGAAATCAACAACCTTAAAGAGCTATTTTCCAGCAGGGTAGGCCCTGTCGTTCCCAGACCGTTGGATTGGTGGAGGACCCAATGTTTGCAGCCTGCCCTTCACCAGACTCTTACAAACACGTTCATAAATTTATTTCCGGGATTTTCTTGAAAGAAAGAATACAAAAAGCAAATAAAGGGCCTCAAAGAACTTAATTAAAGTATTGATTGCTGAAGCTGCATCATCCATCCCTACAGCTGTTTGGAAATTTTTCTTAGAATTTGAACACCAATGGATGCTTGTAGTTTATTATTAATTCGAGAATATCTGTGCGGTTTAGTTCTTTGTGGTCAATACTTACAGGTTTTGAGCCTTTGTGGTCAAGGTAGTGAGTTTTGATCCGTCTTGCCTGAAGTGAACACCTTTGTGGTTAATACTTACCAAGGCTGAGATGAATTTATACAACCTTATTACGAATGGTGTTATAGCTTGTTAGTGGGTTGTTGGGGTGTTAGTGCCCGGCTAACGACCACAAGTTCTTCATGAGTAACGTGAGACTTCATAAGGTGAGATATATTATTATCTCCGGTCTAGTAACTGAGGCTATGTTGTGGTGATGATGGCCATGAGAACTAGGTTAAACCGGATTTGTGTTGTAAAAGTTGTGTTTTTGTTGTCAAGACGTTAGTAACAGAGATATTCATTGGGGTAATGAGTAGTTTTTTTAATTTTGGACGAGTTTTAGTCTTAAAAGTAAAAGTTAAAATGATTATTGTTGGTAAAGTGGAGATGTTGAGATGGATAGTGACAAGGACGTGTTTATTTAGAGATGATCTTGTTTTAATTATTTTCATTTTTGCTTTAGAGAATATTGTTATATACGAAAGTGCAAGTTGAAATGGGCCCTGTTGTTAAGGGTTGTGATGCCATATTGTTGTAGAACGAGTGGCACTGTGTGGCTGTGTGTATGGCGACTTCTGGTGTAATGGTCAGCATCTCGCCTTCGCAAACGAGCGGACCCGTCGATCCCCAGGAATCATGGGCAATTTCTGCGTCATTTCCTCTGTCTACCCAGCAGTACTTGGGAACCTGGATGTTAATCGATTTGCGGATCGTGTTCGGGTAATGGTTATCAGTGCAGTTGGCGATTGGACGGTATTTTCGACTATTCCCTGACACTGGGTCATGCAACACGTTAACTCAGGGTGTGGTTGTTGTGTTGGCAACAGCTTCTACACCTTAAACAAATTCACGCCTCGTGTATGGGTGGATGTATGTGTGTGATTAAATAAGAATATCACGTGGTCATAAAATCACTTACTGTGGGACAACTTTGAACGCTCAGGTAACGTTAGGGTGTTCAATCACCAGGTGAAATAAAGGTGTCTAATCTTCAAGTCAATCATTCTTTTATAATATTATACTAAACGAGGTCTCTGAGGGGGATGGAGGAGATAGGAAGAAACTGGTTCACAAAAGGGGTGGTGGACGGAACAAGCTTAGCAACTTAGGCAAGGAACTCTGGAAAGTTTCAAAAGGATAGATAGATTCATGAATGATAGAGAGTGGTAACTCCCGACAGAGGCTGCACAGGCCAACCGGCCTATTGAAGACTCCTTATTTTCTTATGTTCTTATGTACATACACGGTTATTTGCCACGTGGGTGACACTGGTTGGCTCCACACACACACACAAACAATATGCTTTGAATATAAAATTGCTGATGGAAACAGCAGAAGGTAAATGGATTTTTTGTTAGTTAATGAGCACATGATTAATGTTAGTGCCGGTATTGAGATATAATTTTTTTGTAATGTTGGTTCAGGTATTCACCCCCCTGGTGCTTGTGCGTGTGTGTGTGGCAGCCATCTTGCTTTCGTAGTTTTTTTATTAATTTATTGGGCACCCTACATCCTTGTGTAAGGTGAAGCGCAGAAGCGTTTACAGCGCCAACAGGGAAGCATGCTAAGTTCATGCTTGCCTTTATGTCTCATGAGATAAGGGCAGAAGTTCTAGATTTTTGTGTGTGTCAATTTCGTCCCCGGTGTGACCTCCAGTTGGCTTACCTGTACCTCCGTGGAGCGGTCTAGGTGGAGGGGGCCGGAGACAAGGGTGGTCTTTAGTAAAGGGATATTTACAACACGGTGGCCCCCTCCTTAGTTTATTTCGTCTATTGGTTAAATACCCTAGCATATCAACCTACCCAAAGATCAATGACCTGACCCAACCCAACCTAAAAACTTAACCTAACGATCTAACTGAACCTTATATAACCTAACCTGACATTAACAACGCAATGCAACTTAGCCTAATATTACCTAACCTCCATCACTCCATCACACTCCCTACACCTCACAACTCGCTCACACCCTCCACCACTCCCTCACATCCTCCACCACTCCCACACCCCTCGTGGGGTGACTATTTTCAGGTGGACATTCTGGGGTGACGATTCTTCAGGTGATCCGCTCATATATCCACAACCTATGTTTGAAGCTATCCAGCGTATTCGAGTTAATGATGATATTTGGTAACTTGTTCCCTCGTCCACTACTCTGTTTCCAACCAATGTTTACCTATTTCGCGCCTAAATCTAAATTTGTATAATTTAAAACCATTGCTACGAGTTCGCTCCTGGTTGGATAGTTTGAGTACCTTGGTAATGTCCCCTTTGTTTAGCCTGACTTCCATTTATACACCTCTATCAAGTCGCCCTCGCTCTACGTCTCTCGAGGTGCAAATTAAGATGCTTTAACCTGTCTCTGTCCTCAAGGTTCCTAATGCCCGGGATTAGTCTTGTCATTCTCCTCTGAATTCCTTCCAAGGTTCTATATCCATTCTGTAATACGGTGACCAGAACTGAACTGTGTAATCCAAGTAAGGTCTCACCAGCGCAAGATATAATCGTAAGATGACCTCGCTAGTCTTGTAACTAACTATATTTCCATGAACTCGTGTTAACAGGTTTTGGTAATTGTGAGTAACTTAATGCTGGGTTGTGTGTGGAAGGAGGGGTTGTCAGGTGGGGTTTTTACCTGGGATGTCGGGTAGTGGTCAGGTAGTCGGTCTTGGCTGCCATCACTGCTACTGCTAAATATTACTAGCGTTACTACTACTACTATATCATCACTAATACCCACTACACTAACCTACTCTTCCTGGAAAGGTTGGGTTGGATGAGGATTGCATATTGTTCCTTCAAATGACAAAAATTAGTTATGCTTAAAAATTGTCTTTGATTTCATTTTATGCGTTAATGTTCGAAATAAGGCAAACAGAGTATTGGGTTTATATCTAGAAGTGTAAGTAACAAGAGTGCAGAGGTGTATTGCAACTATCTTGCGCTAGTCAGGCCGCACCTCGATTATACGGTCCAGTTCTGGTGCCCCTATTATAGAATGGATATCAATTCACAGAGTCGGTGCAGCGAAGAATGACGAAAATGATTCCGGGACTTAGAAACCTTCCATATCAGGGTTAAAGAAACTAAACTTGCATTCCCTAGAAAGACGAAGTGCGGGAGATATGATAGAAGTCTTCAAGTGGGTGAAAGGAATCAATAAAGGTGATATATATATAATATGGACCGATAGTACCTTAGCTGCGTATATTACTCTATTAATTATGTATAGTAAAGTATTACAGAACATGTATTAATCCTATGTAATATTTCCATTTATTATGCACCATGTTATGTATGTGAATTATCATATTTACATATTATGTATTCAGCTTGTGAATGCTGTCATCTGTACATGCCAGCGCGGAGTGATACAGGGTTGAGATCCTAGTCCTTATGGTGTGGAAGCCAGTTTCTTTGTTCCTGTATATCTCCCGTACGAGAATAAGAACCTATTTTCAAGATAACAAGTGTTTGTGTATACCCTCAGTAGTGTAGAACATTTGGGGGTATCAAAGACAAGAATATAGATAAAGTTCTTATAATATCCGAGCAGGATAGGACTCGGAACAACGGATTCAAGTTGGATAAGCTTAGGTTTAGGAGGAATAGGAAGGAACTGGTTTACAAATAGGGTGGTGGACGGAAGTGGACAAGCAGCAACTTTGTAGTAAGTGGAACGCTGGAAAGTTTCAAAGGGGAGAGATGGATGGAGTTAAGAGATGAAAGTGCTCTGGGCTTCCATGCACAGGCCAACCGGCCTATTGCAGACTCCTTATGTTCTTATGTTCCCATTTCATCTCTACACCGTATATCCGTTTTATTAAATATTTAAAATAAACTTGTGTAGTCTCTCTCTCTCTCTCTCTTCTTTGTAAGTGATAATCTGGCAACCATCACATGCCTGAACTGTGTTGGTGATGTCTCTTTCAATGCCGGGCCCAGTGCTCTCGCTTCAATGTGCGAGTCGTGAAGTCAGGACAGGACGCGGGTGGCGGGCTGAGGCTGGGATGACGGGGCGAGCTTTGTTGAGAACCAGGCCGTGGATAGTGGCGAGGCTGTCCCGTATTTTCTATTAGTCAGATAGGACACAAGCTTCCTGTTCCTGAAATCCAGCGTGAACGGTGTGGTGCAGCTGAGGATGAGAGATATGTGTCTACCTGTAGAGTAGCTGCGGGTGTGATGGGTCCAGGGCCGGAGAGTGTAGGTTCCTCGATGGCGTGTTCTTACCTTTATTGTATGGCGCTGTCTTCTCCCATAGACACTGGAGGCGGCGTCAATATCTTCATTGAGATGTTGGGCCCTCTGCATGATACTGAAGGAGTTTTAGTTACAAGACTAGGAGATTATCCTAAAACTATATCTTGTGAGACCTCACTTTAATTACGAGATTCAGTTCTGGTCTCCGTACTACAGAATGGATATAGAATCCTAGAAAGAATTTAGAGAATGACAAAGACTAATCGGGCATTAGGACCTTGAGTACAGAGACAGGTTAAAGCATCTTAATTTGCACTCCTTGAGAGTGAGGACTGGGGAGCGGTCGAGGTATATAAATGGAAGTCAGGTTAAACAAAGGTGATATGACAAAGGTACTCAAAGTATCCACCAGGAGCGAACTCGTAATGGTTTAAATTCGACAAATTTAGATTTAGGCGCAGGAATAGTAAGCACTGGGTTGGAAATAAGTGGATGAGTGGAACAAGTTTTATCACTAACTCGAATACGCTGGATAGCTTCAAAATATAGATTACAGTTTCCACCATTCCTATCTCACCTGCTCCAACACACCCCAGCTAATGCTCACCTCCCCCTTCCCCAGTACGTTCCAGCCCCCTCCCCCAGTGTAGATCATTTTCTCTGACAGGGAACGCCTCACATCGGTAACAAGTCTCCCACCTCCCACTTAGTTTATGTAACATTACACACCTGTACACACATCTGTATATATTCTTGTATAATCTAACTGACCACCTGTTCGTCTGGTTTTACCTCACACACTGTACATCTAGCTTGTGTATAATTCCCCAAGTCTTTTGGTGTTTCCTAATGCACCTGAATGATGCTTGGTGTGTTTATATAACGCTGTGTTGGTGGTGTGGGTCGTGTGGTGTGGGGTCATGTGGTGGCGTGGGTTGTGTGGTGGTGGGCGAGATTGTCTGTGTGGGGAGTGTGGTGGTGGACCGGTGTGACGTTGGGGGATGTTGTGAAAAAATGAACAGTGGGTCTCTAGTTCAAAACTGATAATATGTTACACCATATTTGTCAGTGGCCCAAGGTTAAAATACGAAAACCTTTGGTCTAGATGTATAATAGTTATTTGTGGGTCCTTATTTTTGATGACCTGACTGATAGTCACGTCACCACCCTTCTCTTAAGCTCCTCTACGTGTGTGTTGGTGTGGGGATTAGTGGATGTCATCATATGACCTGACCTCCTCATGTTTTAGGTCACCCTGTATATTTAAGCCTCTCTCTGTCCATGTAATCCAGTTGCCTCTGAAGATGTCTTGAATAAGCTAAAATTACTCCGTTGTTTCCATTTTTCCCGGTGATTTTATCAAGATATATATATATATATATATATATATATATATATATATATATATAAGTGAGGCCACACATGGATTATGCGGTTCAGTGTATTATAGAATGGACTAGAATTCTTTGGAGAAGTACAAAGAAGAATGACAAAAATGATCCATAATAGAAACCTTCCATATGAAGAAAAGACTGAAAGCTTGAAGCTTACATTAGAGGCGTAGAGTTAGGGAGATATGATAGAGGTGTACAAGGTAGTAAGTGGGATTAACAAGGGTAAAATGGAAGATGTTCTGAAGCTGTAATAACGAAATTACAAATGGCTTTTAAATTAGATCAATTCCGATTCAGAAAGGATATAGGCAAAGCACTGGTTTGGTAATAGAGTTGTGGATATGTGGAATAGGCTACCGAAGTGCTATAGTAGGATCGGTGACGCTCTGGAGCTAAAGACGGATAGGTACATGGGTGCTGAGAGTGTGAAAGGATCTGCCCTGTAGGCCAGTCGGCCTCCTGCAGTATCCCACTTTCTTGTAACCTTATATATATATATATATATATATATATATATATATATATATATATATATATATATATATATATATATATATATATATATTTTTTTTTTTAAAAAAATATCTTTGAGTCATCTTTCATGATTCTCGTCTTACAATTAAGGTCATTTAACGAATAATAAACTAACCCTTTAATATTCTGGTTTTAACTAATCATATGAAGGAAACATAAATTTCGTTTTGTTTGTTTGTTTGTTTATTACTGTGTAGCAGGACCGCCTCTTGGGTGGAGCCAACCAGTGCCCCCAGGCTCCGCAGTCACACATGGTTACCCTTACCTTACCCCTACCCAAACACCATGAATAGGGACCTCATTACCCGTTGACAGGTCACTGAGGTCAGGTCAAAGTCAACTAGCCTCACCATACCACCCAGGGCTGGTGGTAGAGCAGTACTGTTTTTGCCTCACAGCAAGATATCACGGGTTCGATTAAGTTGTTTGGACACTCTTCCTAGTCCCTTGGTCCCTGTTCACCTAGCAGCAAAGTAGGTACCTGCTGTAAGTCGACAGTTGCGAATTCGTATTCAGGGACTGAATGACATTTGCATAACATATAAACCATTGACTCTTCAGGCTTCTGGGCCTCGACTCTTCAGGCTTCTACTTAACTCATGATACATAACATAAGAACATAAGAAAATAAGAGTCTGCAATATAGACCGGTTGGCCTGTGCATGGCGGCTACCTGTCTAGGTTCCTACCACTCTCTATCATCCATGAATCTATCTAGCCTCCTTTACAACTTTCCAGCGTTCCAGCACTTACTACAAAGTTGCTAAGCTTGTTCCTCTCGATCCTCTATTTGTGAACCACTTCCTATCTCCCCCTAAACTTATCCAACTAAATCCGTTGCTCCGAGTCTCTCCCGCTCGGATATTATAAGAACTTTATCTATATTGCCTTTATTGATTCTTTCACTTAATCTTCTATATCCCCTTTCTTCGTCTTTCTATGATACAAGTTTAGTTTCTTTAACCTATCTTGGGTTTCTAAGTCCCACTGCATACACACACAAACTTCTAAAGGCTAGCATGACACACAACCTCTTAAGACTAGCACTAGCGTGACACAACCTCTAAGACTATGGCGTGACACAACCTCTAAAACTAGCACGAGCGTGACACAACCTCTAAGACTAGCACTAACATTACACACAACTTCTAAGGCTAGCACTAGCAGGACACAGCCTCTCCCGCCCTCAGATCAATATTATTAACGACAAGACCTGACCATCTCCTCGGGGATAAAATCAGAACGTCGCCGGGATACATGGACTTGCTCTTGTTTAAGGCAAGGTCACGCGTCATACACATAAGAACATAAGAAAATAAGGAGTCTGCAATCGGTTGGCCTGTGCATGGCAGCTCCTGTCGAGAGTTACTATCACTCTATCATCCATGAATCTATCTAGCCTCCTTTAAAAACCAGCGTTCCAGCACTTACTACAAAGTTGCTAAGCACTCGTCCACCACCCTATTTGTACAGTTCTTCCTATCTCCTCCCTAAACCTAAACTTATCCAACAAATCCGTTGCTACGAGTCCTATCCTGCTCGGATATTATAAGAACTTTATTCTATATCCCCTTATTGATTCCTTTCACCCTTAAATACTTCTCATATCTCCCCGCACGCTTCGTCTTTCTAGGGAATGCAAGTTAAGTTTCTTAACCTATCCTGATGGAAGGGTTTCTAAGTCCCGGAATCATTTTTGTCATTCTTCGCTGCCGACTTGAATTTATATCCATTCTATAATAAGGGCACCAGAACTGAACCGCATAATCGAGGTGCGGCCTAGCGCAAGATATAGTTGCAATAATAAGACCTCTGCACTCTTATTACTTACACTTCTAGATATAAACCCAATACTCTGTTTGCCTTATTTCGACATTAACGCACTGTTTTCTAGGCCGGCAGGTCCGGGCTACCATGCTCCCTAGGTCTCTTTCACAAGTCGACTTCTCTAGGTTGATGCTGTTAAGGTTGTATACATTGATAGTGCTCGTGCTATTAGAGGTGTTATGTCAGATAGTGCTGGTCTAGGTTAGAGGTTGTGTCATGATAGTGCTGGTCTTAGAGGTTGCATGATAGTGCTGGTCTTAGCAGAGGTTGTGTGTCATGATAGTGCTGGTCTTAGAGGTTGTGTGTCATGATAGTGTTGAACTAAAGAGGTGCAAGATAGTGCTGGTCTTAGAGGTTGTGTACATGATAAAAGTTTAGTCACATGTTAAGTTAGTGTTAGGTTAGATTATAGGAAGTTATTAGAATCGATTGTTTAGCTTAGAGTATAATAGCATGAATTCAGATGAAAGTCCGTCTAATCTTACTACCATCCCGGTGTTTATCGCACACTTATCAACATCACAGTTGTACAGGTTTGTTAGGTTAGGTTAATTGGTCTTATGAATTAATACCCCAGTATTTTTTCACTAATTAACCACCCTAACCTAATCTGATCAAATGGATTCTAACTGACCTTAACCTAAACCCTTCAGATAAAGTTCAGGTGTTTATTCACTAGATAGCAATAACCTATGGAAGTGCCTAATAGGTGTTATGGGTCACCTGATGATTAACCACCCAAAGCTTATTTTACATAATGATTAAATACCCAACTTTACCTGTAGGTGTTAGATTAGATTAGCGTTTAGGTGTTTAATCATCAGGTATAAGCTCGGGTTAATCTTTAGGTGATTTTTCTCTCTCTCTCTCTCTTTCTTCTCGTTTGTTTAATATCTCTTACGTAAACAATAGTTATCATTGCCTGGGGTTGAGCTGTTGAGCACTTGTAAAATTTTATCAATACCATGGGTAATTTTAGGGGTCCTCACTTATCACCAGCTCGTCAATAAGATGAGCGTGAGGGTGCGATTACCACCTTTGTGTGTGTGTGTGTGTGTGTGTGGTGTGTGTGTGTGTGTGTGTGCAAGTTTTCCTCCTTTTCTCCCCCCTCGTTCCATTCCTCCTTTCCTCTCATCCCATCCTCCCCCACTGAGTACCGTTGGTGGTTAAACAAAAGGTGATTTGAATGTTCTGTATATACAGGAAACATTACACCTTGAAGATTAGCCAACCCAACATTTCCACTGATTAACACTCTAACCTCACTGGGGATTAAGATTAGTGTTGGGCAAAAGTTATGTAGTTATTAATAATGTGGTGTTTTGAATTTGTGGAAAAAAAAAAACGAGGAGAGAGAGAGAGAGAGAGAGAGAGAGAGAGAGAGAGAGGTGCTGAGGGCGTCCAATGAGGTGACTGTCTGCTGGAGGAAATCACAGGTGCTTCCTGGTCTTCACTGAAGGTGCAGTGTGCTTGCTGGCGGCAACGGGGTTCATGGTTAGGAGGTGCAGGCTGTCGACAAGTGTGGTGGTGGTGAGTAGGAGGGAGAGTGGGTGGTGGGACTGTGGTGGTGATGTGGTGCTGTGTCTGCCATTCATATGGTATTACAGGTGTTAGTACAGAGGAGTGTGGGGAACAGGCAAAGCGTAAGAGGGAGAGACGGACCTGTGTGTGTGTTGCGCGCGCTGCCAGGACCAGTAGCTTGGTGACCTGTGTATGTTAGCAGTTGGTACCCAGAGTATGTGTTGTGTAGCTTGGGTGACCTGTGTATGTAAGTGTAGCTTAGTGACCTGTGTATGTTGTGTAGCTTGGACCTGTATGTGAAGTGTAAGCTGGTGACCTGTGTGTGAGTGTGGCAGTGACCTGTGTATGTGTTGTGTAGCTTGGTGACCTGTGTATGTGTTTGTAGCTTGGTGACCTGTGTATGTGTAGGTGTGTGACCTGTGTAGTGTACTGTGACCTGTGTATGTGTGTGTAGCTTGATGACCTGTGTAGTGTAGCTTTGTGACCTGTGTATGTGTGGTGTAGCTTGGGACCTGTGTGGTGTAGCTTGGTGACCTGTGTAGTGTAGTGTGGCTTGTGACCTGTGTATGTGAGTGTAGCTTATGACCTGTGTATGTAGTGTAACTGTGACCTGTGAATGTGTAGTTAAGCAGTGACCTGTGTATGTGTTGTGTAGCAGTGACCTGTGTATGTAGTGTAGCTTGGTTGACCACATATATGTGTTGTAGCCAGTGACCTGTGTGAAGTGTAGCTTGGTGACCTGTGTGTATGTGTTAAACTTGGTGACCTGTGATGTAAGTGTAGCTGGTGACCTGATATGTGTGTAGCTGGTGACCTGTGTATGTGAAGTGTAGCAGTGACCTGTGTATGTGTTGTGTAGCGGTGACCTGTGTATGTAGTGTAGCAGTGACCTGTGTATGTGTTGTGTAGCTTGGTGACCTGTGTATGTGAAGTGTAGCTTGGTGACCTGTGTATGTGTTGTGCTTGGTGACCGTGTATGTGTGAAGTGTGGCTTGGTGACCTGTGTATGTGTTGTTTAGCTTGGTGACTGTGTATGTTGGCAGCAGTGACCTGTGTATGTGTGAGTGTGGCTTGGTGACCTGTGTATGTGTAGTGTGCTTGGTGACCTGTGTATGTGTAGTGTAGCTTGGTGACCTGTGTATGTGTTGTGTAGCAGTGACCTGTGTATGTGTAGCTTTGTGACATGTGTGTATGTGTTGTTTAGCTGGTGACCTGTGTATGTGTAGTGTAGCTTGGTGACCTGTGTATGTGTTGTTACTTGGTGACCTGTGTATGTGTGTGTGGCTTGGTGACCTGTGTGTGTGTAGTGTGTGGTGACCTGTGTATGTGTAGTGTAGCTTGACCTGTGTATGTGTGGTGTAGCTTTGTGACATGTGTGTATGTGCAGTGTAGCTTGGTGACCCGTGTGTGTGTGGTGTGGCATTTGACCTGTGTATGTGTGGTTAGCTTTGTGACATGTGTATGTGTAGTGTAGCTTGGTGACCTGTGAATGTGTAGTGTGGCAGTGACCTGTAGTGTAACATATGACCTGTCATGTGTAGTGTAGCTTGGTGACCTGTATGTGTAGTTAGCCAGCTTGGTGACCTGTGTATGTGTGAGTGTAACCCAGTGACCTGTATGTGAGTGTAGCTTGGCCTGTAGCATGGTGTAGCTGGTGACCTGTGTGTAATGTGCTTAGTGACATGTGTATATGTTGTTTAGCTTGGTGACCTGTGTGTGTAGTGTAGCTTGGTGACCTGTGTTGTTTAGCTTGGTGACATGTAGTGTATGGTGACCATATGTACGTAGCTGGTGACTAGTGTCGTGTAGCTGGTGACCTGTAATGTGTAGTGTTCATGGTGACCTGTGTATGTGGGTAGCTTATGACCTGTGTATGTGTAGTGTTCCTAGTGAGCCAATGTGTAGTGTTCCTTGGCCTGTGAATTGTAAGTGTAGCTTGGTGACCTGAAATATGTAATAGTAGTGGGTAGTGGGAGGAGAGAGGAAGTGTTGGAGGTTGAGGCTGGGTTACATGTGTCGTTACGTAAACAAATCGCACACAATATTAAAATGTGTCAGTGTGTGATTCTTTAAAGGATTCTGTCGTATATATATATTCACATATATATATATATATATATATATATATATATATATATATATATATATATATATACATATATAATACTTCCAGCATTCCGCCAGTTTGGAGCCGTAGTTAAGAAATCCTTGGCTTTCACCCATTAAACTGTTCAATCAATGGAAACAAGTGACAGGGAGATTTTTTGTATATTATTATTGGTTTTTTGGGGGCTGAATTGATATACTGATCTGTTTGTGTTGTGGTTGTTAAGTTGTGTTATGTTAGGTTTATATCAACCCGGAAGGTTAAAAGCACGTCAAGGATAAACCAGAAACAGGTTCATGTCATATGAGTTACCTGTAAGTGGATAGATTCTTCATTGAATTCAACACCTGAAGATTAATCTCCCTATTATTAATAACTGATGGTTAAACGAAGACCCGAATGCTACCTAACCTATATATATATATACATGATTGATATTGTCATACAACATAAATGTATAGTTTATAATCACTTTCACATTATATATATTTTATGTTTTATTTTTATATTTTCATATCCTGAAAAATTCCTATAAACTTATATCCATCCGTACTACAAAATATATAAATTGAATATCCTTGTAGACTATTTTGTGCCGTCCGTAGAAGGCTAACATTCTAGAATGTAAGAAATAAAAAAAGAAAAGTTTTAAGTTCAATTGAAAGGCAGAACTCAATGTAGCCACAAGACCAGCAGTTAGTTGTCACAAACCACAAGAGTTATTCTCCAGGTCACCGTCACGCTGTCACTGTTTGGCCTCTGTGTGGGTGTGTTACGAGTCTAGAGTTACAGGGTTAGTGGTTGCAAAGTGCACAATAATAATAACAATAACACAAATCACACATGGGCGAGCGTAGTTTTACATGAGTGTCCTTTCTCTCTGCAGTGTACACCTGGTTCTCAGACATACATGCTCTACCTCAGAATAAACCACATTAACAATACGCATCATCTCCTATACAACACACACTTCCATTTTTGTAACCATGAATGGCGCTTTTAATAAATTCTGTACTTTAAAACACACGATAAATTAAAGCGTAGTAGGGTCAATACTGAAGTGAGGAAGAGTAGGTCAGTGTTGTGGTGGGCAAGGTCTCAGGCTGTGCGGCAAACGCAACATCTATGACTGGAATGTGGAGTTGTTGTTACCTGTGTTTCAGTTTTGTTACTTTACCTGCTTAAGTGTTATTACTATGTGTTGATTAATTATTGTACCTGTTTGTAGTTGATTTTAAGTATGTAGTTTTTCTGCTCTGTTGAAGTTTGACACCACACACACACATACAATACAATAAAACAAACAAAACAAATCACCTGACTTAATCTCTTTGTATCATTATATGCCCAATTTTCAGCAATGGTTGTCTAGACTTTGATAATATTATTTTATTTTATGTCTTAAAAAAGATGATTTACTTGAGTTGTCTGGCTCTGTCCCTTAACATACAAATCAATTCATACTCTTGTCTTGTCCCTCACTCCAGCTCATCCCCATTACTTGCCACGATCCGTCCCCTACCTCCTGCCCCTCCCGTGCCCTGCCCCACCTACCCCTTCCTCATGCCCCTGCTCACCTACCCTTCCTCGTGCCCTGCCCCACCTGCCCTCCTCGTGCCTTATCCCATCTCCTGTTTTTACAGGAGACTTGTCTTGCGCCCCCAGCCTGCTGACCTCCCGCGTTCCTGGGCCAACATCACTCTTGCCCCGCTACCAATTGTCCTGCTTAGACCTGTTGCTACTTACTTAGCCCTGCCTGTTTGTAGCCCTGCCCTTCTGTAGCCCTGTACTCTGTATCTCCTGCCCCTTATCTACTAGGCCTCCTCTGTAGCCCCAATTCTTCTATAGCCCTTCTCCATATCAACCCTGCCCATTCAGTCAGCTCTTTAATTACCCTTGTAAACTCCTGCCTCATTCAGTCCTGGCCTTCTGTAGCTCCCCTTACACTTATCTAGCCCTAACTTCCTTCAGACCCTGCTCCCCTCTTGCCCTGCCCTTATTCAACCCCTGTCCCTCTGTAGCCTTGTCCTATTCATCTGCTCCCCTGTAGCCCTGCCCCTCTGTAGCCCCAGCCGTGTCCCAGCTCCACCCAGTACCCTAGTCCAGACCCTATCCTGCTTTCTGATCTCCCGATGATTAGACCCCTCACCCAACCACCTAATGATTAAAAACACTTCACTAGGGCCAGGTTATTTGGGCCAGGTTATGCTAGGTTTAACGAAGTTAAGGCTATCGCGTTTATAGTAATCACGTGTGAAATAAATTTGAGGTGTCAAATCTTCAGGTGTTGCACAAGCTGTCTGGAGTTTTTCATCCAGGTTGCATCTTACCACCTGTACCTATACACACCTTCATCTGCACCCATCACCTGCACCACCACACCTGCATCACCCCACCAGCACCATCACACCCACACCACCACGACCTGCATCACTTCACCTGCACCACTACACTGCACCACCACCTGCACCAATCACCCGCATCACCACCTGCACCACCTCACCTGCACCACCACCAACACACTGCACCACCACACTCCACATCACCCAGTCCTGTACCAATCAATTGCACCACCATAACCAGCAACCAATTAATCATCACTTCACCTGCACCACCACTACCCGACGGTAGTCACTTGAGAAGAAACGGAGTCTTAACTGATCAGGGTCATAGCCTAGTTATATTTAAAACACCTCTCATGGTCACTCTACCTGTGTTTACCTGCTGTGTACACCTTATTTCCACCTTGCACACGATGGTATTTTTCACCTTCCTTCCTCCCTCCCTTTCTTCTTTTCTCTCCTTTCGTCTCTTCTTCCTTCCTCTCCCTCCCTTTCTCTCTCCTCCCTCCTTTCTTTTCCCCTGCTGACGTTTTAGGAAAGTCTTCGAGGTAGTAGAAACGAAATTACCATGTTATTTACTAGACTTAGTAGCAAAACTGACAGAGTACCGCTTCAGAGGCTTCTGAGAAAATTAAGGCCTAAGGTATGAGGAAAGTTTAAATTGACAAAATCTGGCTCACCGATAGAACGCAGAGGGTCAGCGTGATGGTGTTAAATCTGAGCAAATAAACTACTCAGGGTAAGATGCAGGCCCAACTTTTGTTCATAATCTGATATAAACGATCTGTGACACTGGGATCAGCAGTGAGCAAGGTTTGCGGATGACACCAAAATAGGGCGGCAGAGCAATTCAGGGTAGGATGCAAAGAAAAAGGATAAGAGGATCCTAATAAACTGCAGGAGTGGTCTGAAAATGGCAATGAAATTCACCACCAGCAAGTGTATTTAATATTGGAAGAACAAATACTGTCAATGTATACAGCCTTAATAACATCAACCTAAGAGAAGTCGACTCTGAAAGAGACCTAGGGTACTTGTAAGCCCGGACCTACGGCCTAGAACATGTTACTGTTCAAAGTATAGTAAAAAAAGAGTTGGTTTTTATATCTAGAAGTGTAAGTAATAAGAATGCAGAGGTCTTATTGCAAATCACATCTTGCGCTAGTCAGGCCGCACAATAGATTATGCGGTTCAGTTCTGGTGCCCCAATATAGAATGGATATCAATTCACTAGAGACGGTTCAGCGTAGAATGACGAAAATGATTCCAGGACTTAGAAACCTTCCATATCAGGATAGGTTAAAGAAACTAAACTTAGAATTTTCAGAAACACGAAGAGGTGGGAGATATGATAGAAGTATTCAAGTGGGTGAAGGAATCAATAAAGGGGATATAGATGTTTTATAATATCCGGATAGGACTCGAAGCAAACGGATTTAAGTTGGATGCTTCAGGCTCAGGAGGAGACAGGAAGAACCGGTCCACAAATAGATGGTGGACGAGCAAAACAAACTTAGCAACTTAGTAAGCGCGAACGCTGGAAAGTTTTCGTAAGGAGACTGGATTGATTCATGGATGAGAGAGGGAAATTTCGACAGGAGCTAATGTACAGGCCAACTCGGCTTATTAGACTCTCTTATGTTTTTTTTTCTCTTCTCCCTTCTTCTTCCTTCCTCCTCATTTCTTCTTCTTCCCTTTCTTTCCTTCTGTTCTTCCTTCCCATCCTGCCTCCTTCCTTACCTCCTCCCCTCCCTCCCTCCCTCCTCCCCTCCCTCCTTCACCCTTCTTCCCTCTCTCCATCCCTCTCCTTCACCCCTCTTCTCCGCTTTCCCTCTCCTCTTTCCTCCCCTCTCTCTCTTCCACCTCTATCTTCCCCCTCTCCTTTTCCCCTCACGTCCCCCAGTCCACAGAGTTAGCAAAATCCACATGTATCCAGGTGCAGTGTCCTGATAGGTTAGGTTCTTATTCCTACTGTTGGGTTTGGTTTTATTAAATTAAGTTAGAGTAGCCTGGGCTGAAGCTATGTTATGTTATACCTTTGGGAGGTGAGCAGAACCAATAGCGCTTATCATAGTCCTAGTGACGGTTCATTATACTCAACCATCCAGTAAGATAAGAACAGAATGGAAGTAACTGCAGCAGGCTTGGCCCATACTGAGTAGCCTCGTTTACCCAACCCTTATCGCTCCTTATATCCATCCAACCTATATTTGAAGCTATCCAGCGTGTTCGAGTTAATAATGAAGTTCGGTAACTTGTTCACTCATCCACTACTCTATTTCAAACCAGTGTTTACCTATCTCGCGCCTAAATCTAAATTTGTTTAATTTAAAACCATTGTTACTAGTTCGCTCCTGGTTGGATAATATAAGTACGGTACCGTTGTTATATCACCTTTGTTTAACCCGGACTTCTCTGTCCTATAGCAGTCCTCAGGTTAGTGTCTTCACCGTGAGTGTAGTATCCTTGGCCTCTTGGTGTGTGGAGGGAGGATGGCACCGTCGTCATTATGTTTCTTCTCTTACATCAGTAGTTGTTGTAGTGACCTTTGTCCTCCTCGTCTCACGATCACCAGCGCTGCAAACACTTTGCGCTCCGCCTTCACACAGGATGCTGGGGGGTCTAAAAACTAGCCCTCTCAATGGTCAAATCTGAATCTGACACTGGAAAGGTTAGATTAGGTGAACGTTATATTAGGTTTGATAGCGTTAGGTTAGGTTGGGTCAAGTTAGGTCGTCAGGTCGAGTTCGTTCGATTTTCTAGCGTCGGGTTAGTTTGTTATGTTAAACTACGTAACGTGAGGTTATCTTAGGTTTTTGTTAGATTAGATAAAGTTAGCATTAAGAGTGTCAATATAATCATCAGGTGAGATAACCTTGGGGTGTCTATTCTTCAGGTGATTGGTTTAGACGTGGTGACTTAACCTGATTTACACGTCGACCTGATGACCTTCTCCCAAACCCTTTCCCTGCAACTGGTCTTCCCTCCGTCAGCAGCTAGGTCGGTTTCCTTCACCTCAAGTAACCCCCGTCTGCCTCGTACCGGTTAAGCGCGGAAGAAGGGAGGTAGGGAGGTTGACGGGAGAGGGATAAGGGAGGTGGGGAAGGACGGATGGGGGTTGGCAGAGAGAGGTGAGGGTGATTGGCGGGAGGGAGGATTGGCAGGAGGGAGGTGGTGGGGAGGGTTGGCGGGATAGATGGATGGAGGAAAGAATTGACTCTGGATATGAGAGAGGATTGATTCTCGATATATGAGTAGGTAAACGATTGACGTGTCACCCAAGAGCAAAGTTGATGGTATATCGGCATTCTTTTAATCAGGATTGAAGTGAGACATGAATACGGGGTTATTTATGTCTTGCTTATTGATTATGTGGTGATTTTATACATAGAGGTATACACTAGTGGTTAACCTACCTGTGTCTTAAGAACTTGCTGGTGTTTGTCATGATCAAAAGATATTATTGATGTTTATTTTTTCCTCTCCCTCCTCTGCTAAGTTGTTAAAGGATCTCACACTCACGTTTCTTCTTTTTTTCATCGTAAGTGTCGAGTAGATATCTCCCCTACCCCTCCTTACCTTGCAACATGTGACCACTACTTTCTAATCCTTTCATCACTACCGCTCTGGGATGAGTATAGGTAACACCAATTAGCTGCTGTCTCCTCCCCCACATCCCCACCCCACATCCCTCCATCCACCCCCACACACACACACACACTCTCCCCCTCCTCACCCCTCCCCACACACACACACTGCCTCTCCCCACCTCCCCCCCTCCCCACACACACCCCTCCCACCCCACCTCCCACCCACACCCCTCCCACCCACACACCCCTCCCACCCCACCCCCACCCCCCCTCCCCCCTCCCCACCCCCTCCCTCCACCCCCCTACCCCACACCTACCCCCCCCCTACACCCCCTACCCCACACACCTCCCCCCACACACACCCCTCCCCACCCTCCCCCCCTCCCCACCCCCTCCCCACACCACCCCCACACACCCCTCCCCCACACCCCTCCCCACCCCTCCCCACACACCCTCCCCACCTCCCCACACACACACCCCTCCCCACACACCCCTCCCACACACCTCCCCACACCCTCCCCCCTCCCCACCACCCCCTCCCCACCCCTCCCCACCCCTCCCCACCCCCTCCCCCACCCACACCCCCTCCCCACACCACTTCCCCCCCACCACACACCACCCTACCCCACCACACACCCCTCCCCACCACACACCCCTACCCCACACACACCTACCCCCACCACACACCCCTACCCCACACACACCCCCTACCCACCCCACCCCTACCCCACCCCTACCCCACACCACCCCTCCACACCACCCCCACCACACACACACCTCCCACACACACCCCACCCACACACCCCACCCACCCCCCACACACCCCCCCCACACCTCCCCATTACCCCATCCCAACCCCCACCCCACACACCACCCCACCCCACACACCACCCCACACCCCCTCCCCACACACCACACCCCCACCCCACACACCCTCGTACCACATTTTAAGTAAAAAGTAATAATGATAATAGGTGACTGGGGTTTTATTGCTGGTGGTTGGCCTCCGCTCTCTCCTCCCTTACCATTTATGGCTTGTCTGGTGGTGGTGGTGTGTGGGGAAAAATTGGTGTCGGAGTGTTGTGCTAATTTTGTCTTAATAGATTATTTTTTTTAGCTCCATCACCTGATAATTCAACAACCTAGTTCTACCTGGGGTTAAATTAGCGTTAGGTTAGGTTGCGTTAAGCTTAATGTCAGGTAAGGTTAGCATTGAGTTGGGTTAGCAGTGTTAGGTTGTGTTGAATAATTTCCATTTGTGTTAGGTTAGGCTTGGTTGTACCAATGTTTAGGTTAGAAACTTTATATTACTTTACATTGTTGTTTAGCTAGGCTCAGTTAGATAAGGTAGGTGGTAGGTTAAGCTTAGGTTAGTTTAGCATTGTGTTAAGTTGGCGTTAGATAGGCTGGGTTAGGTTAGCTTAGGTAACATGGGAATATCCTATAACCTTATCGTTATATTTCGTTTGACACTTATTAAATTTTTCCTCTCTGCATATCGACTACATGAGCCGTTAAGTATACCATGTATCTCTGTACTGTGATAACTAGTAATTGGTATTGCCTTGGACTCTTACTCAACCTCACTTTGACAATCACAGGTAAACACAAACTCATCCTTGTGGTAACATCTTTGCTACTCAGACTTCACACACGTCTGCCAGAATATTTGTCCATTGTTTCCAAGTTTAGATTTTATCGTCTGGGATATTTTTATTCTGCTTTGTTATTTCTCATGATGGTGTTTTCGTTGTTTGGTATTTTTGATGTGATGGGGGTGTGTGTGTGTGTGTGTGATGCTGAAAGACAGAAATGGTTAAAGCACCTAATGTTAACCTAACTAGCTTTATGTTACCCCCACAAATCTGCTGGCGTTTTTTAGGAAAAGTCTTCGAGGTAGTAGATGTGTGAAAATTAATTGTTATTTACTTGAACTTTGTAGCAAAGCATTTGACAGAGTACCGCATCAGGGCTTCTGAGAAAAAATTAAGGCTCATGGTATTTATCGAGGGGAAGGTTTCAAATTGGATAAAATCATGGCTTTCACCAATAGAACTGAAGGGTCAGCGTAGAATCGTAGATGGTGTTAAATCTGGAGTGGGGCCGTACTTAACCCAATTAAGGGTTTCCCCAGGGGGTCAATACTACACTCTTGTTCTGAAATGCCATAAACAGTCTAGATACTGGGATCAGCAGTGACATAAGCAAGTTTGCGGATGACACCAAAATAAGGGCGGCAGATTAATTCCGGGGCAGGATTGCACGTGCATTACAGGAGGATCTAAATAAACTGCAGGGGTGGTGAAAAATGGCAAATGAAATTCTAGCACCAACTTAAATGCGATTGTGCGTATTGGAAGAACAAATACTGACCGTATATACAGCCTTATAACATCAACCTAGAAAGTCGGCGAAAAGACCTGAGCGTAAGCCCGGACCTACGGCCAGAAAACAGTGAGTTAATGTTCGAAACAAGGCAGAGTATTGGTTTTTATATCTAGAAGTGTAAGTAACAAAATTGCAGAGGTCTTATTGCAACTACATCTTGCGCTAGTCAGCGCACCTCGATTATACGGTTCCATTTCTGGTGCCCTTACCATAGAATGGATATAAATTCACTAGAGTCGGTGCAGCGAGAATGACAAAATGATTCGGGACAAAAAACTTCCATGTCAGGATAGGTTAAAAACCTTGCATTCCCTAGAAAAGACGAAAAGTGCGGGGAGATATAATAAAATATTTAAGTGGGTGAAAGGGAATCAATAAAGGGATATGGGTAAAAGTTCTTATAATATCCGAAGAGCAGGATAGGACTCCAGCTTAACAGTTCAAATTTGGATAAGTTTAGGTTTTAGGAGGGAGATAGGAGGAAGCTGGTTCTAAATAGGGTGGTGTGGACAGGTGGAACAAGCTTAGCGCTTTTGTAACAAAGTGCGGAAACTCTGGAAGAATCTCAAAGGCTAAGATAGATTCATGGATGATAGAGAGTGGTAGTAACTCTCGACGGAGCTGCCATGCACAGAGCCAACCGGCCTATTACCCAGACTCCTTATGTTCCCCCAGGTAGCGTTGGGGGTGTTTAGGCTAAACCTCAGGTGAAACAAGTTCGGGGGGTGCTATCTTCATGTGATCGAGCATATTTACCATGCATTAGTAAACTGGTCTCACCTGGGGATTACCGTAAATTACTATATAATACCTGGATAACACTTTTCTTTAGCACTTGAGGATCTTCTATTATAAACTACGATATGATGTCAGGTATTTTAATCGTAGGGTAACAGCTAAATAAATTAAAAGTGACCCCAGTATTAAACTGATTAATGGATCGTCATGTGTTTTTTAAATCCTCTCTTGATAAACATTCCCCAAAATAGAGACTCCTCCATTGGATTTAAGTTAAGACTCTCTCCTCTCTCTCTCTCTCTCTCTCTCTCTCTCTCTCTCTCTCCTCTCTCTCTCTCTCTCCTCTCTCTCTCAACGTAGCCCACAACTCTCCCCCCCCTCTCCCATTAAATATTCAGAGTGCCTCAGAGACCCAGCAGCCTGTGAGCACATTAGATAGTCCAGTGCCACTTTCGCTGTGCCAGGAGTGGCAGGTATCTTGGCCCTTCTAGCGAATATTGATAACGACAAGACAACGATGATATTTCCGGTGATCACTGCCCAGGTGTAATGTTTGGAGTGCTGGAGTGTGAAATACTTGGGGGCTGATTACCGTGTTGAAGGTCTCTCTCTCTCTCTCTCTCTCTCTCTCTCTCTCTCTCTCTCTCTCTCTCTCTCTCTCTCTCTCTCTTTTTTCCCTGTCACTTTCCATCCATATGTTTGGGTCTGTCTGTCTGTCTCCGTCTGCGCTTTTTCCTTTCTGTCTTTTTGTCTGTCTGTCTGTCTGTCTCTTCTCATTCTCTCAACTCCGGGCTCAGCGACGATTGAGATTGCTTAGAGTCTGAGAGTGCCAAAGACACTAATTTGGGGGTTGGATGGGGGAGGAAGGAGTGCGCGGGAGGAGGTGGAGGGTGGTGAAGGAGGTATGGTGAGGAAGGTAGGTGGTGGGGAAGGGAGGATGGTGAGGAAAGGGGGAGGATGACCCAAAGTGTAATCTCTCGCATAAACTAGCCCCCTCATAGCTCAGCCGTGAACCAACTCAACCCATTTCTCGTTACCACACCTTACCTAGAGCACACCTGTGTACGGGGGAGTGGGTAGGATGGTTTGTGTGACAGGAGCTAATGGTTGGAGGTGGTGTGTGGTGGTGGTGGTGATTGCAAAAATTAGCCAGAGGAGATGTGGTAGGTGTGATAATGGTGGTAGGAGATGGTGTGGTAGTGGTGGAGATGTGCTGGGAGTAGAGAATGGTGTGGTGGTGGAAGGTGTGGTGGTAGTAGATGGTGTGGTGGGGATGTGCTGGGTGTAGGGAGATGTGGGTGTTGGGGTGGTGGTGGTGGAGATAACATAAGAACATAGAATGGAGAACTGCAGCGAGCCTGTTGGCCCATACTGGGCAGTCCAGGTTCACCCAACCCCTATTGCTCATATAAGCATCAACCTATGTTTGCTATGTATGAGGGGTAGGAGATGTGGAAGGTGTGGTGGTGGTGTTGATGTGCTGGGGGTAGGAGGTGGGGCTGGTGGGGGATGTGCTGCTGGAGGGGGAATAGGAGATGGGGTGCTGGGGAGTGTGTGGGGTAGGAGATGGTGTGGTGTTAGTTGGAGTTGTGGACGTGTGGTAAGCGTGGTACAAAATTTAAAAGCACTAGTTAGACTGGTTTCCATGTGACATAAACAACTTTCAATTTGACCTCACCCTCACCTGTAATATAATGACTTGCACGGCATCTCTCTCTCTCTCTCTCTCTCTCTCTCTCTCTCTCTCTCTCTCTCTCTCTCTCTCTCTCTCTTCCTCTTCTACCCTTCCCTCCCCTCCTTCCATTTCTCTTCTACCCCTCCACTTCCTTTTCTGCTCCACCCCTTCCTCTATTCTTCCTCTTCCTTTCCTCCCTTCCTTTTCTGCCCTCCTTCCCCTCTCTTCCCCTTCTACCCTTCCTTCCCTCTCTTCCTCTTCTACCTTCCCTCCTTTTCTGCCTTTTCTCTGATACCTTCTCCCTTCCCTTCCTTTATTTCTCTTCTTTCCTCCCTCTCTACTCTTCCTACTTCCCACCTTTCAGTTTTCTCACCATCAAAATTACTATATCAATACAAATTATTATTATTATTTTATTATTATTAATTTATTATTATTATTATTATAATGTAATCCTTGGTTCTCTTTTTTAGGGCAGCAGGATAAGTGTATATATGTGTATGTTGTGTTAGGTGTCATCTACTATATCACTCAAAAACGACTAACAGATCAGTAATTAATCCGATGAGCCCCTCCCCCCCCTATATATTTTATATAGGTATTGTGTTATTACAGATTTAATTCCTTTAGCATTGTTTTTTTATTTTTGTTTCGTTTACATCAGTTATTTTATTTCGGTACATGGCAGAAGTTAGCATAAAATTAGAATATCATTTGATTCATTTATATTTCATAGCCCGCTACTAGTGATAAATTTTCTTCATTCTCAGATTTTTTGTTTAGAAATATTTCATTTAAGGTCGTATAGTGGTTTAATTTAAACTTTGGTAGTATTACATTCTTTTCCTTTTACCGAGTTAAATGTAGTTAAGAGCTTCTTCTTTGCCCTAAAGAATGGCTCGACACTTCTGCTTACCGTTCAAAGTATATAATACAACTAAAATTTATCATTCGTTAATATATTTCTTATTACAAAAATACTATATATACAACTGATAGACGATCATTACAAGGAAAAAGACTCTCTCCCCCTCCAAGACTCAAAATTACTGCAAGAAGCAGCCTCCTCCCTCCCCCCGACCCAGGAGTTACGAACCGTTCCCTTAACTTCGCAGCTGATGACCTCTACTTTCATTCAACAGGGGTAACCAAGCTACCAAACGGTGACTCCTACGCTGTTCGCGCTGTCTGTGTATAGCGGATGTAATTTTATTTATTTTATATTTCTGATTGGTTAACGAATTTATAATGATAATATTTATTATGTCTTCGAATGTCGGTGACTGTGTGCTGTACAGTAGATACGTTAATATTCGTACATTTGGCAATTTTTGTAAAGGTATTCCCTAATGCCTCGATCATATAATATTTCAACTCATATTATCGACATGAGCAATTATCAAATTTAACATATGATTACACATACAGTCAGGGTCTTTTTGGTGAAATAAAGTCTTCGTGTGAAAACAGACGGTGATCTTCTACTATATGTCATGTTAGCGATATGTCCAATAGGGTTTACGAATATGCTTATGTCAGGAGTATTGACATGGAGTTCACTGTTACTGGTCTAGTTTAAACTGTAACAAGTTAAATAATGTACTTTTTATTTTTATTTTATATTTTGGGAATTTGGTGTATTGTGTTTTAACGTTTGGTTTCATTTGTTTTATTATTGTTTGTTTTGTGTTTGAATATATAGGTTAATTCATGTTATATATCTATTTGATCTTGACTTTATTTATCTACATTGTACGTGTCCTACTCGCATATGTGTTAGGTTGGGTGATGGTGGAAGTCTATTCATTGAATTATTGTATTACCTCTTCATGTTACGTGTCGGTTTTATTTGTGAATAAAATGAAGTGCCTTTCTGTTAACTTACGTCAGATAATGTCACTGAACATGAAAATCGCTGTATAGAAAGTCTCAGGAGGTTTTGATCAATTACCACTTTCACAGTCCCAGAATTACCTCGTCTAGCTGAGAAGCTTATGTTTTGTTGGGTTCCCAGAACCATTAACAAACAACAAGGACATTGAAGTGTCCAACAATGGCAAAATAAAAATGTATAAAGATATGTTGGAAAATCTTCTTGATCCATTCACATTTGATGAAGAAAGTTTTTGTGAGCATAATAACTCAAGCATTTTACCACTGATAAAGCTGTGCATCACCTCTGTAACCCTGACTTCTTTATTATTGGCCAAAATGCATACCGAAACATGCACTCAAAGACTAGAATCATCACCGGAAAAATAAATAACGGCCTCATGAATGAACCTGCTTTATAGCTGGATATATCATCAATATTTAACATCAGGTCGGCGGGATCCTGGGTCTTGTTAAAGATGAGCGTGATCTCTTCGCGCTGATCTTTCATTTGTGGCATGATCGACAACTTGACGTTAAATGATGTCGAGGAAGGTAACGTTTGCATATCCGAGATCACTTTTCAGCTGTACAGTGTTAGATAGCATGGCTGTTGGCTCGAAAATGAAACCTGCGGGTAACACGTGGTCTGTATCAACACTTATCCTAAAAAGTAAACCGCAGGCATCTATACATGAGATCCACGTTATATTTTATTTTCATCATTTCACCATCACTCATACAACGCCAGGAAACGATCACAGTTTCTCAAAAAATCTGTATACTACGGTGTAAACCCGACAGTACAGTACCCCATTGGCAAGAACGAGACCAACTGACTTCAAGGAGCGCTGGAAAAGTGGGTTAAGTCATTTCAGGCTCATCCAAGCATGCAGTAACCATATCAATCTGTATGGAATGGGGAATTAAATAACAGACAACTTCTGAAAACTCCGCACATGACAGAAGCCAGATACCGGTCCTTACGTGCAAAGGATGCAGCATTGAGAGAGACATAAGGCTAGGCATAAATCGCCTGACACAGATGTCGCCATGGTACGGGTCTCAGGCGAGTTTGTTTCTAACCACCAAAGTTTCATTACTACAAGCTCCTCAAAAACGTATCATTCCCTTGAACCAATGTAAGGAATTGCAGGACCTTGGTGAGGTGAACGATGTTGGAGCTGCAGACTTCCATACAGATCAGACAAGTAATTTTGTTGGTAAAATAAATTGACCTTCTGAAAAAACATTTCAAGCCCAAAGCTCTACTGACGCGAAAAGAATAAACTCTGTCATGCAGCAGTGAAATGGAAGAAAAAGCTGGAACAATGATTTGTGTACCTTGCCAAAACATACTTGAAGATGTTGGGGTACAGTCGAGCATTTCACACAAGAGTCAGGCTGAGAGTGACCAGCTCCTCCGGCAGAGTCTCCTACTGTACACCAAATGGTTCTGAGAGCACATACCAGACACTGATTTGGGGATTCAGATATTATGACAAAGGCAAGTATCCCAGCAGGAACATTATAGTTGGGCCATCATTTCTTAATGTCAACATTGGAACTACTACGTACCACAAGTAATCGTCAAACTTGTCCGATATCCAGTGTAACAAATCTCATTGCGAAAATAGGTGTTTACCTCTGCTAGTTGTGTTCATCTCTGCTAGTCGTAGTAATGCCACCTCTGCTAATTAGTATTGTTTACTTTACTACCTTTGGTCGCGTGTTTGCTGCTGCTAGTCATTGTTAACCTCTCTGCTAGTTGTGTTTACACTCTGCTAGTTTGTGTTTACCTTTGCTAGTTATTGCATTTACCTCTGCTAGTTGTAGTTACCTCTACTAGATGTGTTTTTGCTTCTACTTCAGTCGTGGTTACTTCTGCTAGTCGTGTGTTTTACTTCTGCTAGTCATTAATGTTAACCTCTGCTAGTTGTGTGTTTACCTCTGCTAGTTATTGTATTTCTCTGCCTGTTGTTTACCTCTGCTAGTTATTGTGTTTACTTCTGCTAGTCGTGTTTACTTTTGCCCATAGTCGAATTTCCCTCCTGTCCTTTGGTTTCAATGTGTGTGTGTGTGTGTGTGTGTGTGTGTGTGTGTGTGTGTGTGTGTGTGTGTGTGTGTGTGTGTGTGTGTGTGTGTGTGTGTGTCATTGTCATTAAAGTATATGCGCCTTCAGTTGGCCCCTGAAGCTGAAGATAATGTAATTTACCAATAAGAATCAACCTTATAGCCTCTTTGTGTCCCCAGAACACCATTGTTTGTTTTCATTGGTCAGTTGTGTCTGTAGTGAGTGTAAAGGAAGAAAGAACATTTATATATTCATTGTACCAAAAACACTTAACTCGTATTGTGTTATTGATAGTGGTTGAGAAAATTTATTCATGAAATTAACTGCGAAGGTGGCTATGCCAATGTACCATTCAGTGTGCCATTGTGTAAGCTATCTAAATTAGTGTTAGTGTTTCCGTAACTGGCGTGAGAGAATAGTGATGACTTGACTTTGCTTGTATGTGCTGACGTGGTGATAGGTCCGCTCACATGCATATGCTTGTAGTAATTGATTTTTTTATTTGTGATTAAAATATGGTCAGCGATGGATATTATTCAGGTTACTAATGTGGCTGGCGAGATAGCCTTCATCACTTGTTAATTGTATAAATACTAATGAATAATAAATGGTTGAGTGATGTTGGCGCAAGCAAAGAAATTCATGACACTGGGAAGTTCGGTCATTCCTAATATAGTTCTTTCGAGATGGGGAGGCTCCGCTGAGCACTGCTGCTGCAGTGCTCCCGTCTGAACTTAAAAATCATATTGTCGTTTTTGCTTGTATATATTATCATAGTCTCGTTATACATGTTGTGCTGATATTGTGAGATTGTATTTGTAGACGTATTTGTGTCGCAATTTAAAGAGGTTGCACTACGATATATGGAAAGGTGTATATAGGTTGGTAGCCTGGAACTTGCATCCAGCTGACTGGTCGACATCTCACCGGTTAGTCAGTAACTACCACGCCTGTACCTTATATCAATCACGCTGAACCAAAATTGCAAGATGAACTGCTCCTTATTCATTTCGATTACTTTGCCACTTGGTATAGATTATTGTTTACCAACAAAGGAAATTACTTTTCGCTGTATCGTGGCCCCAGCTGCGGGTCTTGGACAGAAAACTAACCAACTAAATCAAAGTAACTAAAATATAAAACAATATTATGGTAAAATTGATGGTAAAACAACAATTTCTTTCATGGAGATAGCATAAAAACTCCAAAATGTAGGTTAAAATCCTAGCTACACCACAGTACAAGCCGTGTTCGTATGGTTGAAACCGCACATTACGACTTTTCGTTATACATTTATAGCCGTAACTAC
>NW_024725427.1:0-7958 GCF_018991925.1 Homarus americanus | reverse complement strand
AGCACAGCACAGTAGTAGCTATTCAGTACAGTACAGTAGTAGCTATTCAGTACAGTACAGTAGTAGCTATTCAGTACAGTACAGTAGTAACTATTCAGTACAGTACAGTGTAGCTATTCAGTACAGTGTATTCGTACAGTAGTAGCTATTCAGTACCAGTAGTATTGTACATCAGAAGTAGTATTCAGTACAGTACAGTAGTAGCTATTCGTACAGTACAGTAGTAACTATTCAGTACAGTACAGTAGTAACTATTCAGTACAGTACAGTAGTAACTATTCAGTACGTACAGTAGTAGCTATTCAGTACAGTACAGTAGTAACTATTCAGTACAGTACAGTAGTAGCTATTCAGTACAGTAGTAGCATTAGTGCAAGTAGCTATTCAGTACAGATAGTAGCTATTCAGTACAGTACAGTAGTAGCTATTCAGTACAGTACAGTAGTAACTATTCAGTACAGTACAGTAGTAACTATTCAGTACAGTACAGTAGTCTATTCAGTACAGTACAGTAGTATCTATTCAGTACAGTACAGTAGTAGCTATTCAGTACAGTACAGTAGTAACTATTCAGTACAGTACAGTAGTAGCTATTCAGTACAGTACAGTAGTAACTATTCAGTACAGTATGATTCAGTACTGTAACTATTCAGTACAGTACAGTAGTAGCTATTCAGTACAGTACAGTAGTAGCTATTCAGTACAGTACAGTAGTAGCTATTCAATACAGTACAGTAGTAGCTATTCAGTACAGTACAGTAGTAACTATTCAGTACAGTACAGTAGTAGCTATTCAGTACAGTACAGTAGTAGCTATTCAGTACAGTACAGTAGTAGCTATTCAATACAGTACAGTAGTAGCTATTCAGTACAGTACAGTAGTAACTATTCAGTACAGTACAGTAGTAGCTATTCAGTACAGTACAGTAGTAGCTATTCAGTACAGTACAGTAGTAGCTATTCAATACAGTACAGTAGTAGCTATTCAGTACAGTACAGTAGTAACTATTCAGTACAGTACAGTAGTAGCTATTCAGTACAGTACAGTAGTAGCTATTCAGTACAGTAGTAGCTATTCAGTACAGTACAGTAGTAACTATTCAGTACAGTACAGTAGTAGCTATTCAGTACAGTACAGTAGTAGCTATTCAGTACAGTAGTAGCTATTCAATACAGTACAGTAGTAGCTATTCAATACAGTACAGTAGTAGCTATTCAGTACAGTACAGTAGTAGCTATTCAGTACAGTACAGTAGTAGCTATTCAGTACAGTACAGTAGTAGCTATTCAGTACAGTACAGTAGTAGCTATTCAATACAGTACAGTAGTAGCTATTCAATACAGTACAGTAGTAGCTATTCAGTACAGTACAGTAGTAGCTATTCAGTACAGTACAGTAGTAGCTATTCAATACAGTACAGTAGTAACTATTCAGTACAGTACAGTAGTAGCTATTCAGTACAGTACAGTAGTAGCTATTCAGTACAGTACAGTAGTAGCTATTCAGTACAGTACAGTAGTAGCTATTCAATACAGTACAGTAGTAGCTATTCAATACAGTACAGTAGTAGCTATTCAGTACAGTACAGTAGTAGCTATTCAGTACAGTACAGTAGTAGCTATTCAGTACAGTACAGTAGTAGCTATTCAATACAGTACAGTAGTAGCTATTCAGTACAGTACAGTAGTAGCTATTCAGTACAGTTCAGTAGTAGCTATTCAGTACAGTACAGTAGTAGCTATTCAGTACAGTAGTAACTATTTAGTACAGTACAGTAGTAGCTATTCAGTACAGTACAGTAGTAGCTATTCAGTACAGTACAGTAGTAGCTATTCAGTACAGTACAGTAGTAGCTATTCAGTACAGTACAGTAGTAGCTATTCAATACAGTACAGTAGTAACTATTTAGTACAGTACAGTAGTAGCTATTCAGTACAGTACAGTAGTAGCTATTCAGTACAGTACAGTAGTAGCTATTCGGTACCAGTACAGTAGTAGCTATTCAGTACGAAGTACAGTAGTAACTATTCAATACCCAGTACAGTAGTAACTATTTAGTACAGTACGGTAGTAGCTATTCAGTACCAGTACAGTATTGTAGCTATTCAGTACAGTACAGTAGTAACCCTATTTAGTACCAGTACGTGTGGCTATTCAGTACAGTACAGTAGTAGCTATTCGATACAGTTCAGTAATGGCTATTCGGTACAGTACAGTAGTAGCTATTCGGTACGTACGGTAGTAACTTATTCGGTACAGTACGGTAGTAGCTATTCGGTACTGATGCAATGGTAACTATTCAGTACAGTACAGTAGTAACTATTCAGTACAGTACAGTAGTAACTATTTAGTACAGTACAGTAGTAGCTATTCAGTACAGTACAGTAGTAGCTATTCAGTACAGTCCAGTAGTAGCTATTCAGTACAGTACAGTAGTAGCTATTCAGTACAGTACAGTAGTAACTATTTAGTACAGTGCAAGTAACTATTCAGTACAGTACAGTAGTAGCTATTCAGTACAGTACAGTAGTAGCTATTCAGTACAGTACAGTAGTAGCTATTCGGTACAGTACGGTAGTAACTATTCAGTACAATTAGTGTATCGGTACAGTACAAGTAGCTATTCGGTACAGTACAGTAGTAGCTATTCGGTACAATTCAGTAGTAGCTATTCAGTACAGTACAGTGGTAACTATCAGTACAGTACCGGTAGTAGCTATTCGGTACAGTGGTAACTATTCAGTACAGTACAGTAGTAACTATTCAGTACAGTACAGTAGTAGCTATTCGTACAGTATTCAGTGGATGTTGCTTTCGGTACAGTACAGTAGTAGCTATTCATTGATATAGCATCAGTACAGTAGTAGCTATTCAGTACAGTACAGTAGTAGCTATTCGGTACCAGTACAGTAGTAGCTATTCGTACAGTACAGTAGTAGCTATTCGGTACAGTACAGTAGTAACTATTCAGTACAGTACAGTAGTAACTATTCGGTACAGTACAGTAGTAGCTATTCAGTCAATTACGGTAGTGGCTATGGTACGGTACAGTAGTAGCTATTCGGTACAGTTACAGTAGTAGCTATTCAGTACAGTACAGTAATGCTATTCATTACAAGTAGTAGCTATTCGGTACTAGTACTGATGTAGCTATTCGTACAGTACAGTAGTAGCTATTCAATGCAATCGATGGCTATTCGGTACTGTACAGTAGTAGCTATTTGTACAGTACGGTGGTATTATTCGGTACGGTACAGTAGTAGCTATTGATCAGTAGTAACTATTCGTGCAATTACAGTGGTACTGTACGTCAGTAGTAGCTATTCGAGTACAGTAGTGGCTATGCGGTACAGTAGCTATTCGGTACGGTACGGTAGTAGCTATTGATACAGTGCAAGTAACTATTCAGTACAATACAGTAGTAGCTATTCAGTACAGTTCAGTAGTAACTATTGATGCAATTACAGTATGTATTCAGTACAATTGCAGTAGTAGCTATTCGGTACAGTACAGTGGTAGCTATTCAGTACAGTACAGTAGTAACTATTCAGTACAGTACAGTAGTAGCTATTCAGTACAGTACAGTAGTAGCTATTCAGTACAGTACGGTAGTAGCTATGTACAGTACAGTAGTAACTATTCAGTACAGTACAGTAGTAGCTATTCAGTACAGTAGTATTTATTCGTACAGTACAAGTAACTATTCGGTACAGTACAGTAGTAACTATTCAGTACAGTACAGTAGTAGCTATTCAGTACAGTACAGTAGTAGCTATTCAGTACAGTACAGTAGTAACTATTCGGTACGGTGGTCTATTCGGTACATGCAGGTAACTATTCGGTACGGTACAGTAGTAGCTATTCAGTACGGTATGGTAATCGTTACGTACTGCAAGTAGCTATTCGGTACAGTACAGTAGTAGCTATTCGGTACAGTAGTAGCTATTCATACAGTAGTAGCTATTCGGTACAGTACAGTAGTAGCTATTCAGTACAGTACAAGTGGCTATTCGGTACAGTACAGTAGTAGCTATTCAGTACAGTACAGTAGTAGCTATTCAGTACAGTACAGTAGTAGCTATTCAGTACAGTACAGTAGTAACTATTCAGTACAGTACAGTAGTAGCTATTCAGTACAGTAGTAGCTATTCAGTACAATACAAAGTAGCTATTCAGTACAGTACAGTAGTAACTATTCAGTACAGTACTGTATTAGCTATTCAGTACAATGTATACAGTACAGTACAGTAGTAACTATTCAGTACAGTACAGTAGTAGCTATTCGGTACAGTACAGTAGTAGCTATTCAGTACAGTACAGTAGTATTATTCGGTACAATTTGATAGTAGCTATTCGGTACAGTACAGTAGTAGCTATTCGGTACAGTACAGTAGTAGCTATTCAGTACAGTACAGTAGTAGCTATTCAGGTACAGTGCAGTAGTAACTATTCAGATGCAGTAGTAACTATTCGGTACAGTACAGTAGTAGCTATTCAGTACAATACAGTGTTATTATTCGGTACAATTACAATGGTAGTAGTCAGTACGTACAGTAGTAATATTCAGTACAGTACAGTAGTAGCTATTCGGTACGGTACAGTAGTAGCTATTCAGTACAGTACAGTAGTGTATTCGGTACAGTTTAGTAGTAGCTATTCGGTACAGTACGGTAGTAACTATTCGGTACGGTACAGTAATAGCTATTCGGTACAGTACAGTAGTAACTATTCGGTACAGTACAGTAGTAGCTATTCGGTACAGTACAGTAGTAACTATTCGGTACAGTACAGTAGTAACTATTCAGTACAGTACAGTTAGTAGCTACTGTTCGTACAGTACAGTAGTAGCTATTCAGTACTGTTGTTAGTAACTATTCAGTGAGTACAGTAGTAGCTATTCGGTACAGTACAGTAGTAACTATTCAGTACAGTACAGTAGTAACTATTCAGTACAGTACAGTAGTAACTATTCAGTACAGTACAGTAGTAACTATTCGGTACAGTACAGTATTAGCTATTCAGTGATACAGTAGTAACTATTCAGTACAGTCAGTAGTAGCTATTCAGTACAGTACAGTAGTAGCTATTCGGTACAGTTCAGTAGTAACTATTCGGTACAATTCAGTAGTAACTATTCGGTACAGTACAGTAGTAATATTCAGTACAGTACAGTAGCTATTCGGTACAGTACAGTAGTAACTATTCAGTACAATTGCAGTAGTAGCTATTCAGTACAGTACAGTAGTAACTATTCAGTACAGTACGGTAGTAGCTATTCAGTACAGTACAGTAGTAACTATTCAGTACAGTACAGTAGTAACTATTCGGTACAGTACAGTAGTAACTATTCGGTACAGTATTGGCTATTCGGTACGGTACAGTAGTAGCTATTCAGTACAGTAGTGGCTATTCAGTACAGTACAGTAGTAACTATTCGGTACGAGTACAGTAGTAGCTATTCGGTACAGTACAGTAGTAACTATTCAGTACAGTACAGTAGTAGCTATTCGGTACAGTACAGTAGTATTTATTCAGTGCAGTACAGTAGTAACTATTCAGTACATTGTACTATTCGGTACAGTACAGTAGTAGCTATTCGGTACAGTACAGTAGTGGCTATTCAGTACGTTACGGTAGTAGCTATTCGGTACAGTACAGTTGTAACTATTCATGTACCAGTAGTAGCTATTCAGTACAATCAGTAGTAGCTATTCAGTACAGTACAGTAGTAGCTATTCAGTACAGTACAGTAGTAGCTATTCAGTACATTAAGTAGTAGCTATTCGGTACAGTACAGTGGAGCTATTCGGTACAGTACAGTAGTAACTATTCGGTACAGTACAGTAGTAGCTATTCGGTACAGTACAGTAGTAACTATTCAGTACAGTACAGTAGTAACTATTCAGTACAGTACAGTAGTAGCTATTCAGTACAGTACAGTAGTAACTATTCAGTACAGTACATAGTAGCTATACAGTTCAATTCAGTAGTAACTATTCGGTACAGTACAGTAGTAGCTATTCAGTACAGTACAGTAGTAGCTATTCATTAAGTAGTAACTATTCAGTACAGTACAGTAGTAGCTATTCAGTACAGTACAGTAGTAGCTATTCCATTACAGTAGCTATTCGGTACAGTACAGTAGTAACTATTCGGTACAGTACAGTAGTAACTATTCAGTACAGTACGGTGAGCTATTCGGTACAGTAAGTAGTAAGCTATTCAGTACAGTTCAGTAGTAGCTATTCGGTACAGTACAGTAGTAGCTATTCAGTACGGTACAGTAGTAACTATTCGGTACAGTACGGTGGCTATTCAGTACGGTACAGTAGTAACTATTCAGTACAGTACAGTAGTAGCTATTCGGTACAGTACAAGTAGTAACTATTCAGTACAGTACAGTAGTAACTATTCGGTACAGTGGTAACTATTCAGTACAGTACAGTAGTAGCTATTCGGTACAGTACAGTAGTAGCTATTCAGTACAGTACAGTAGTAACTATCAGTACAGTTACAGTAGTAACTATTCAGTACAGTACAGTAGTAGCTATTCGGTACAGTACAGTAGTAACTATTCAGTACAGTAGTAATACAGTACGACAGTAGTAGCTATTCGGTACAGTACAGTAGTAGCTATTCAGTACAGTACAGTAGTAACTATTCGGTACAGTATTATAA
Organism: Homarus americanus; assembly: GCF_018991925.1. Lineage (NCBI taxonomy): Eukaryota > Metazoa > Arthropoda > Malacostraca > Decapoda > Nephropidae > Homarus > Homarus americanus. The sequence continues at coordinate 1,279 of NW_024725427.1, read as the reverse complement.
TTATTGTATTCGGTACAGTACAGTAGTAACTATTCGGTACAGTCAGTAGTAACTATTCGGTACAATTACAGTAGTAGCTATTCGGTACAGTACAGTAGTAGCTATTCAGTACAGTACAGTAGTAACTATTCGGTACAGTACAGTAGTAGCTATTCAGTACAATTCAGTAGTAACTATTGAGTACAGTACGGTAGTAGCTATTCAGTACAGTACAGTAGTAGCTATTCGGTACAGTACAGTAGTAGCTATTCGGTACAGTACAGTAGTAACTATTCAGTACCAGTACAGTAGTAGCTATTCGGTACAGTACAGTAGTAGCTATTCAGTACAGTACAGTAGTAGCTATTCAGTACAGTACAGTAGCAGTAAGTAGCTATTCAGTACAGTACGAGTAGCTATTCAGTACAGTACAGTAGTAGCTATTCAGTACAGTACAGTAGTAACTATTCAGTACAGTAGCGCTTATTCAGTACAGTACAGTAGTAGCTATTCAGTACAGTAGTAGCTATTCAGTACAGTACAGTAGTAGCTATTCAGTACAGTACAGTAGTAGCTATTCAGTACAGTACAGTAGTAGCTATTCAGTACAGTACAGTAGCTATTCAGTACAGTAGTAACTATTCAGTACAGTACAGTAGTAGCTATTCAGTACAGTAGTAACTATTCAGTACAGTACAAGTAGCTATTCAGTACAGTAGTAACTATTCAGTACAGTACAGTAGTAGCTATTCAGTACAGTACAGTAGTAACTATTCAGTACAGTACAGTAGTAGCTATTCAGTACAGTACAGAAGTAGCTATTCAGTACAGTAGTAGCTATGCAGTACAGAACTGTGAAGATACTGTACTACTGTAGGTACATAAACAATGATGAGAGAAAGTAAGAAAAGAAAAAAAAGTCAATCAGGTTGATAAGGTGTTGTTAGCTTGGTGCTTCCTAAAGAGAATACTTCTTACTTCTCCAGACGGTAGAGAATCTGAGCGTGCAGCTCCTGGACGCGGGGAGTAACTTCAGCGGCCTTGCAGATGGTGTCGTAGGCGGCCGAGACTTGGTTCAGCCGGTACTCGCAGTAAGCCTTCTCAAATGCCAGCTCTCTGAAACCATTGATGAGACATTAACTGCAGTGCCTATGGTATTTATAATTATCTGAGTCTGTGGTGAATCTCTTTATGCTTATTACACGAGAGTCAATACTAGAGGTGTTATGTCAAAAGGTTTGGCCTCTGTTACCAGTACTACTACACTCTGTCACATGATGAGGGGTGCAAAGGGAGGGAT
>NW_024725426.1:0-23501 GCF_018991925.1 Homarus americanus | reverse complement strand
TTTGTTTTACTCGATCAGGAGACGTATACTCGACCAGGGGACTTTGTTTTACTCGATCAGGGGACTTTGTTATACTCGATGAGGGGCCTTTGTTACACTCGACCAGGGGACTTTGTTATACTCAATCAGGGGACTTTGTTATACTCGATCAGGAGGCTCTGATATACTCGATGAGGAGACTTTGTTATACTCGATCAGGGTATTTGTTATACTCGATGATTGGACTTTGTTATACTCGTTTAGGGGACTTTGTTATACTCGAACAGGGTCCTTTGTTATGCTCGACTAGTGGCCTTTGTTATACTCGATCAAAGGGCTTTGTTATATTCGATTAGGGGACTTTGTTATACTCGATGAGGGGCATTCGTTATACTCGATCAAGGGCCTTTGCTATACTCGATCAGGGGACTTTGTTAGACTCGATTATGCGCCTTTGTTATACTCGATCAGGGGACTGTGTTATTCTCGATCAGGAGCCTTTGTTATACTCTATGAGGGGCTTTGGTTATACTCGAACCAGGGGAATTTGTTATACTCGATCATGAGACCTTGTTATACTCGATCAGGGCCTTTATTATGCTCGACCAGGGGGTTTTGATATACTCGATCAGGGGACTTTGTTATACTCGATCAGGAGGCTTTGTTATACTCGACCAGGGTGCTTTGTTGTGCTCGACCAGGGGACTTTGTTATACTCGATCATGGGCCTTTGTTATACTCGATCAGGGGCCTTTTTTATACTCGATCATGGGCTTTTGTTATACTCAACCAGGGGACTTTGTTATAATCGGTCAGGGGAATTTGTTATACTCGACCAAGGGAGTTTGTTATACACGACCACGGAACTTTGTTATACTCGATCAGAGGACTTTGCTTTACTCGATCGGGGACATTGTTTTACTCGATCAGGGGGCCTTGTTACTCGATCAAGGGACTTTGTTACACTCAACCAGGAGATTTTGTTTTACTCGATCTGGGGGCTGTTTTATATTCGATTAGGGGACTTTGTTATACCTGATCAGGGGACTTTGTAATATTCGATCAGGGGGGCTTTGTTATACTCGACCAGGGGCCTTAGTTATGCTGGATAAGGGGACTTTGTTATACTCGATCAGGGGCCTTTGTTATACTCGATCAGGGGACTTTGTTATACCTTTAATCAGGGACTTTGTTATACCTGATTAGGGACCTTGATATACCTGATGAGGGGGCTTTGATATACTCGACCAGGGGACTTTGTTTTACTCGATCAGGGGGCTTTGATATACTCAATCAGGGGACTTTGTTTTACTCGATGGGGGGACTTTGTTATACTCGATGATTGGGCTTTGTTATACTCGATCAGGGGACTTTGTTATACTCGACCAGGGTCCTTTGTTATGGTCGACCAGTGGCCTTTGTTATACTCGATCAGGGGGCTTTGTTATATTCGATTAGGTGACTTTGTTATACTCGATGAGGGGCATTTGTTATACTCGATCAAGGGCCTTTGCTATACTCGATCAGAGGACTTTGTTAGACTCGATCAGGGGCCTTTGTTATAATCGATCAGGGGACTTTGTTATACTTGATTAGAGGGATTTGTTATACTAAATCAGGGGCTTTTGTTATACTTGAACCAGGGGAATTTGGTATACTCGATCATGAGAATTTGTTATACTCGATCAGGGCCTTTATTATACTCGACCAGGGTGTTTGATATACTCGATCAGGGGACTTTGTTATACTCAGTCAGGGAGCTTTATTATACTCGATCAGGGGACTTTGTTATACTCGATAAGGGGACTTTGTTATACTCGAAGAGGAGGCTTTGTTTTCCTCGATCAGGGGACTTTGTTATACTCCATCAGGGTCTTTGGTATACTCCATTAGGGGCCTTTGTAATACTCGAATAGGGGTCTTTGTTATACTCGATCAGGGGACTTTGTTATACTTGATCTGGGGACTTTGTAATATTCGATCAGGGGGGCTTTGTGATACTCGATCAAGGGACTTTATTATACTCGATTAGGGTCCTTTGTTATACTCGATCAGGGGACATTACTATACTCGACCAGGAAACTTTGTTATACACGATCAAGGAATATGTTATACTCGTTCAGGGGATGTGTTATACTTGATCAGGGGACTTTGTTATACTCGATTAGGAGGCTTTCTTATAATCAACTGGGGGCCTTTGTTATACTCGATTAGGGGACTTTGTTATACACGATCAGGGGACTTTGTTATACTCGATCAGGGGGCTTTTTTATACTCAACCAGGGGAATTTTGTTATACTCGATCAGGTGGCTTAGTTATACTCGACCTGGGGTCTTTGTTAAGCTCGACCAGGGGCCTTTGTTATGCTCGATAAGGGGACTTTGTTATTCTCGATCAGGGGCCTTGGTTATACTCGACCAGGGGACTTTATTTTACTCGACCAGGGGAGTTTGATATACTCAATCAGGGGCCTTTGTTATACTCGAGCAGGGGACATTAGTATACTCGACCAGGGAACTTTGTTATACACGATCAGGGGATATGTTATACTCGATCAGGGGATGTGATATACTTGATCACGGGACTTTGTTTTACTCAATTAGGAGGCTTTGTTATACTCAACCGGGGGCTTCGTTATACACGACCAGGGAACTTTGTTATACTCGACCAGGGGACTTTGTTATACGCGAACATGGGACTTTGTTATATTCGATGAGGGGACTTTCTTATACTCGATCAGGGGATGTGTTATACTCGATCAGGGGACTTTGTTATACTCGATCAGGGGATTTTGTAATACTCGATCAGGGGCCTTTGTTATACTCAATCAAGGGCGTTTGTCATAATCGATCAGGGTACTTTGTTATTCTCGATGAGGGGCCTTTGTTATATTATATCAGGGGCTTTTGTTATACTCGAACCAGGGGAATTTCTTATACTCGATCATGAGACTTTGTTAAACTCGATCATTGCCCTTATTATACTCGACCAGAGGGGTTTGATATACTCGATCAGGGGACTTTGTTATACTCGATCAGCGGGCTTTGTTATACTCGACCAGGGGCCTTTGTTATGGTCAACAAAGAGACTTTGTTATACTCGATGAGGGGACTTTGTTATAATCGATGAGGGGGCTTTGTTTTCCTCGACCAGGGGACTTTGATATACTCGATCATGGGACTTTGTTAAACTTGATCAGGGGACTTTGTAATATTCGATCAGGAGGGCTTTGTTATACTCGACCAGGGGCCTTTGTTATGCTAGATAAGGGGACTTTGTTATACACGATGAGGGGCCTTTGTTATACTCGATCAGGGGACATTGTTATACTCGATCAGGGCATATGTTATACTCGATCAGGGGATGTGTTATACTTGATCAGGGGACTTTGTATTATTCGATCAGGGGGGGCTTTGTTATGCTCGATAAGGGGACTTTGTTATATTCGATCACAGGACTTTGTTATTCTCGATCAGGGGCCTTGGTTATACTCGACCAACGGCCTTTGTTATGCTCGATCAGGGGACTTTGTTATACTTCATCATGGGACTTTGTAAGATTCGTTCAGGGAGCTTTGATATACTCGAACAGGGGCCTTTTTTATACTCGATCAAGGGACATTACTATACTCGACCAAGGAACTTTGTTATACACGATCAGGGGATATGTTATACTCGATCAGGGGATGTGTTATACTCGATCAGGGGACTTTGTTATACTCAGTCAGGAGGCTTTGTTATTCTCAAAAGGGGGGCCTTTGTTATACTTGATCAGGGGAATTTGTTATACTGGATCAGGGGACTTTGTTATACTCGATCAGGGGGCTTTGTTATACTCAACCAGGGGACTTTGTTATACTCGATCAGGTGGTTTTGTTATACTCGACCAGGGGTCTTTGTTGTGCTCGATCACGCGACTTTGTTATACTCGTTCAGGGGCCTTTGTTATAATCGATGAGGGGACTTTGTTATACTCGATCTGGGGGCTTTGTTTTCCTCGATCAGGGGACTTTGTTATACTCCATCAGGGACTTTGTTATGCTCCATTAGGGGCCTTTGTTATACTCGACCACGGGACTTTGTTATACTCGATCAGGGGACTTTGTTATACTTGAACAAGGGACTTTGAATTATTCGATCAGGGGGCCTTTGTTATGCTCGATAAGGGGACTTTGTTATATTCGATCAGAGGACTTTGTTATTCTCGATCAAAGGGCTTGGTTATACTCGACCAGGGGACTTTGTTATACTCGACCAGGGGACTTTGTTATACTCGACCAGGGGACTTTGTTATACTCGATCAGGGGAATTTGTAATAATCGATCAGGGGAATTTGTTAAACTCGACCAGGGGACTTTGTTATACACGACCATTGGACTTTGTTATATTCGATCAGAGGACTTTGTTATACTCGATCGGGGGACTTTGTTTTACTAGATCAGGGGGCTTTGTTATACTCGATCAAGGGACTTTGTTAAACTCGATTAGGGGCCTATATTATACTCGATCAAGGGCCTTTGTTATACCCTTGGGATCAGTATTCCTGTTATATTTCGATTAGGAGGTCTTTGTTAAACTCTGTTCAGGGGACTTGCTATACCCGACCAGGACTTTTATACTGATCAGGGGCTTTGTTATACTGATCAGGGACATTACTATAATTTAATTAGGAACTTTTATAGCCACGATCAGGGATATAAGTTATACTTTTAACAGGGATGTTATACCGATCAGGGGACTTGTTATATGATCAGAGGCTTGTTACACTCAACCGGGGGCCTCGTTTTACCTTTATCAGGGCCTTTGTTATACTCGACCAATGGATTCTGACTAGGGCTTTGTTTTCCTCGATCAGGGGACTTTGTTATACTCGATTAGGGGACTTTGTTATACTCGACCAGGTGACTTTGTTATACTCGATCAAGGGACTTTGTTATACCTGATCAAGGGACTTTGTATTATTCGATCAGGGGGCCTTTGTTATGCTCGTTAAGGGGACTTTGTTATATTCGATCAGAGGACGTTGTTATTCTGGATCAGGGGCCTTGGTTATACTCGACCAGGGACCTTTGTTATACTCGACCAGGGGACTTTGTTATACTCGACCAGGGGACTTTGTTATACTCGATTAGGGGAATTTGTAAAAATCGATCAAGGGCCTTTGTCATAATCGATCAGGGGACTTTCATAGACTCGATGAGGGGCCTTTGTTATACTCGATGAGGGGCCTTTGTTATACTCAATCATGGGCCAGTGTTTTACTCATCCAGGGGACTTTGTTATACTCGATAAGAGGAATTTGTTATACTCGACCAGGGGACTCTGTTATACACGACCATTGGACTTTGTTATATTCGATCAGAGGACTTTGTTATACTCGATCGGGGGACTTTGTTTTACTAGATCAGGGGATTTGTTATACTCGATCAAGGGACTTTGTTTAACTCGATTAGGGGCCTTTATTATACTCGATCAAGGTCCTTTGTTATACCCGATCAGTGGACTTTGTTATACTCGATCAGAGGACTTTGGTATACTCGATCAGGGGACTTTGTTATACTCGACCAGGGGACTTTGTTATACTTGATCAGGGGGCTTTGTTATACTTGATTAGGGGACAGTACTATACTCGACCAGGGAACTTTGTTATACAAGGATCAGGGGATATGTTATACTCTATCAGGGGATGTGTTATACTCGATTAGGCGACTTTGTTATACTCCATCAGGGTCATTGTTATACTCCATCAGGGTCCTATGTTATAATCGACCAGGGGACTTTGTTATACTCGATCAGGGGACTTTGTTAGACTTGAAAGGGGACTTTGTAATATTCGATCAGGGGGACTTTGTTATACTCGATCAGGGGACTTTGTTATACTCGAGCAGGGAACTTTGTTTTACTCGATCAGGGGGCTTTGATATACTCGATCAGGGGACTTTGTTTTACTCGATAGGGGGACTTTCTTATACTCGATGATTGGGCTTTGTTATACTCGATCAGGGGACTTTGTTATACTCGACCAGGGTCCTTTGTTATGGTCGACCAGTGGCCTTTGTTATACTCGATCAGGGGGCTTTGTTATTTTCGATTAGGTGACTTTGTTATACTCGATGAGGGGCATTTGTTATACTCGATCTAGGGCCTTTTCTATACTCGATCAGAGGACTTTGTTAGACTCGATTAGGGGCCTTTGTTATAATCGATCAGGGGACTTTGTTATACTTGATTAGGGGGATTTGTTATACTAAATCAGGGGCTTTTTTTTATACTCGAACCAGGGGAATTTGGTATACACGATCATGAGAATTTGGTATACTCGATCAGGGCCTTTATTATACTCGAGCAGGGGGGTTTGATATACTCGATCAGGGGACTTTGTTATACTCAGTCAGGGAGCGTTATTATACTCGATCAGGGGACTTTGTTATACTCGATAAGGGGACTTTGTTATACTCGATCAGTGGGCTTTGTTTTCCTCGATCAGGGGACTTTGTTATACTCCATCGGGGTCTTTGGTATACTCCATTAGGGGCCTTTGTAATACTCGAATAGGGGTCTTTGTTATACTCGATCAGGGGACTTTGTTATACTTGATCAGGGGACTTTGTATTATTCGACCAGGGGACTTTGTTCAACTCGACCAGGGGAGTTTGTTATACTCGATCAGGGGCCTTTGTTATACTCGATCAGGGGACATTAGTATACTCGACCAGGGAACTTTGTTATACACGTTCAGGGGATATGTTATACTCGATCAGGGGATGTGATATACTCGATCACGGGACTTTGTTTTACTCTATTAGGAGGCTTTGTTATACTCAACCGGGGTCTTTGTTATACACGAGCAGGGAACTTTGTTATACTCGACCAGGGGACTTTGTTATACGCGACCAGGGGACTTTGTTATATTCGATGAGGGGACTTTGTTATATTCGATCAGGGGACTTTGTATTTCTCGATCAGGGGCCTTGGTTATACTCGACCAGGGGACTTTGTTATACTCGACCAGGAGACTTTGTTATACTCGACCAGGGGACATTGTTATACGCTACCAGGGGATTTTGTTATACTCGATAACAGGACTTTGTTATACTCGATCAGGTGACTTTGTTATACTCGATCATGGGCCTTTGTTATACTCGATCATGGGCCTTTGTTATACTCAACCAGGGGACTTTGTTATACTCCATCAGGGTCTTTGGTATACTCCATTAGGGGCCATTGTTATACTCGAATAGGGGTCTTTGTTATACTCGATCAGGGGACTTGGTTATACTTGATCAGGGGACTTTGTAATATTCGATCAGGGTGGCTTTGTTATACTCGATCAAGGGACTTTGTTGTACTCGATCTGGGGTCTTTGTTTTCCTCGATTAGGGGCCTTTGTTATACTCGATCAGGGGACGTATACTCGACCAGGGGACTTTGTTATACTCAATCAGGGGACTTTGTTATACTCGATCAGGAGGCTTTGATATACTCGATGAGGGGACTTTGTTATACTTGTTACGAACCCCTCCGCCCAGCACTACGAACCACGCCATCTATTGTCTTGATCTACCTACCCAGCAGCACGAGCAACGCCATCTCGGGACGAGACACGAGTATGACTCATCTTAGTTAACACTCCGGGGTTTCCCTTCTCCATATCCTGGTTGTTGCGTCACTTCCTCCAAGTCTTCTTTGTCAGCTCGAGTTCGAGGAGACTTCACTTGGCTCTGGGAAGTGACCACAGGATCATCTATCCTCTAAACCTACGGACAGTGACTACCTACCGTCTTCTACAATACTCAGCCTTACTCGTCAGCCATCTGAGCTCCTCACTTAAGTACTTGTATCTTGTATTGCCTCCCCCACGTCCACTTGCTTCAAAATTGTTTATGTTTTATTATTATGTATATACTGTTAATGTTTAGGTTAAGTTTGGTTAAGGGTAATTTATAAGCTGAATATTTTGTTTAGGGATTTATGGTACTTTATTATACACAACGAAAACTCGCATCCTTTGTCTACCCTTTTATAGTCCGATTGTCTTTGTTTTTGTTTTTTTTGTTACCTGTTGGGATCTGGGTAGACGTATAACTATATTCTAAATCCCCAACTCGTAACAAATGGCGACCGTGACAGGACACGATCTTAAGTACCATATTCCTTCCTCCCTTGTTACTCAGTGTTAATTATTCCTCCCAGTCACTTCTGTTCACAATTGCTTTACGGTGGTTTAAAGTTTCCTTCATATGTGTGTGCATATATTGGTATTATCGTACAGTAAGAGTGACAGCCGTAGGATATTAGGTTCCAAGTGTCATAAGGCTTACCTGTTATTACACGTGGCAGTCGTGTAGTATGTCTTATCGAGTGTAGGGAAGAATCCGGATCTGTTTAATGCCGTACCCTCACTCCAGAGTAGGCTGTTCCATAGTCACTAGTTTACGGTGTAGTGATATCTTGGGACGCCCCGCTCTACCAGGACCCCATAATTATAAAGCCTCAATTATTGTTCTTCTCATTATCTCTTTCAGGGTCAATCATACCATTTATCAGGGTTGTTAATCCGGATCTTTATATTAATGCCGTAATACGCCCTTCCTCTTTCAAGTATATCAGGGTTGTTAATCCGGATCTTTATATTTATGCCGAATACGCCCTACCTCTTTCAAGTCTCTTATCCTTATCTAAGGATCTTCTCAGAAGAACAATAATAATCATAAGTGTAATTTCCCTAGGTATAACTTGGTTAGTTTTCGGGACTTTCTGGTTATCCACTGCCGTGATATTTTCTAGGGTAATCCACGTATCTTATCTTTTGACCATTAATTAATTTATCCTATTTTTCTTAACAATGGCCACCTCAGGTTTTGATCTCCAGGATTTTATTGAAAATCCTTTCGTAGCTAAATTACGTGTTAATATCCTGAAGAAAGAATGGAAAGAAATAGCCAACTATTATAATATCCCATTTTCACAGCAACTGACTAAGGAAATGTTAAAAAATCATGTGATTGAAGTGCTGGTTCAACATGAAGTTTTAAAAGAATCCGCTGTTGACAGATTAACGCCCATGTCCAAGAAACTTCAACCACTATCCACCACCCCTCCTCACTCAGAAGTTGCTTCAGGTCTGGCTAGCCCTCAAGAAAAAACACAAAGAGTAGACGCCTTAGAACTAGAACTAGAACGAGTTCCAAATCAAAATGAAAGAACTCGAGTTGGAGCAGGAGTCGGAACAGGCCAAGTTGGAGCAGGCCAAGTTGCAGCATGAAGAAAAGTTGGAACAGGCCAAGTTGGAACAGGCCAAGTTGGAGCATGAAGAAAAGTTGGAACAGGCCAAGTTGGAACAGGCCAAGTTGGAGCAAAAGTTGGAGCATGAGGGAAGGTCGGAACAGGCCAAGCTGGAGCATGAGGAAATGATGGAACGGGCCAAGTTGGAGCAGGAGGTTAGACTGAAAGAACTACAGGTAAGAGAGATAGAAGTCACCTTAACATCGGAGTTTAGATCAAAAGAAGTGGCATTAAGAGAGAAACTAGCTGCTTTTAACCCTGCTACTGCTTCTTCCCTTGTTCACGGGTTTGATGAATCCGATATGGACGGGTCATTTAGGACTTGAGAAAATAGCCGGGAAGAATGAGTGGCCAAAGGACCAGTGGGTGTCAGTGTTAGTTCCTAAATTATATGGTAAGGCTCGTAGAGTTTATAACTGTTTAGACCAGACTGATGACTATGATAACGTAAAAAAGAATATCCTCACCTCATATGCTATCACGCCAGATGGATACCGGCAGAAGTTTCGTAAACTAACCAAACCATTTTCCCACACCTTCGTTGAGTTTGCTCAAGAAAAGCTTAGGTTTTTTAAGAAGTGGTTAGAGGCTACAGAGACCTCCACATTTCAGGATTTGTTAAACTTGGTAGTCCTGGAGGAGTGAAAGAGCAAGATACCATTTCACATCTTGAAGCATGTGGAGGAGCGTGGAGAGGTTAATTTAGGGCGTGCTGCTGAGCTGGCTGATGCGTACGCCTTGCTGGTGGAGTCACTGGGCAGTAGAGAACGTGGTACTTCCCGACATGTTAGGTCCTCCTCTGATGATAACCTTGGGAACATGAGTGGTAGGTCGAAAGATCCCACACCTACTCCCCCCGATGCAACCAAGCTTAATTGTTCTTACTGTAAAAACCCAGGCCATACGATCCAGACTTGTAAACACCCAAAGTGTCGAATTGCTAAAAGTAGTTCCCTGGATCCCAAATCCAAACCAATAGCAAACACCAATGTGGAAAGGCCCCATCAGGATCTCTTCTCTTCATTCACCTATGAGGGAAAAATTTCAATCATAGACGGGTCTCGTTCTTTCCCTATTCGTATACTACGTGATACGGGCGCAGCACAATCTATCCTCCTGTTTAACGTCATTCCTGATATATCTACCGCATTTACTAATGAGAGTGTTCTAATTTCGGATCTCTCATCCCATTCTTCCTATCCTTTAGCTAAAGTACACCTCCAATGTCCCTTGATTACTGGGGAAGTGCAAATAGCCATAAGGAAAGACCCAATGCCTGTGTGCGGCATTCATTTATTATTGGATAATGACTTGGTAGGAGACCTAGTGGTTCCTAACAAAAAGACAGTCGACTCTCCCTTACCTGTCAACTCCACCACTGACCTTAAAGAAACTATTCCTCATCTTTTCCCATCTTGTGCTGTCACCCGGTCACAGAGTGTGCGAAATGGGCCCTCTTCATCTAAAACCACCTCTAATATCTTCCTACCCACAGAAGATCTGTACAATAAGACCATTAGTAAGGATGAGCTCGTTAAAGCCCAACAATCTGATCCATCTTTGAATAAACTTCACCATGCAGCAGTTGAGGGTAAAGATTTTAACACCCTTCCGTGTTTTTATTATCATGAAGGGGTTTTGATGAGGGCCTATAGGCCCCCTGAGCTTGCCCAGCTAGACACGTGGTCTGAAATACATCAAGTGGTAATTCCCACCTCAGTCAGACCAGCATTAATTGCCCTTGCCCATGATGGTATTTCAGGACATTTGGGAATCCTGAAAACATATAAAAAGCTCCACCAACACTATTATTGGCCTGGACTTAGGAAGGATGTGTCAAAATACCAAAAATCTTGTCTTATTTGTCAAATGGTAGGAAAACCAAATGAAAGTATACCAGCAGCTCCCATTAAGCCCATCCCAGTATTTTCTACACCATTTGAAAAGATTGTTGTGGATTGTGTGGGCCCATTACCAAAGACTAAGAAGGGACATCAATTCCTGCTCACGGTTATGGATACCAGTACACGTTATCCTGAGGCTTTTCCCCTTAAAAGCATGACTTCAAAAAACGTAATCAAACATCTTTTGCACCTTTTCATTTCAGTGGGCATTCCTAAAGAGATCCAATCCGATCAGGGCACCAATTTTACGAGCAATCTTTTCAAACAGGTGATGAAAGACCTCAGTGTGGACCATTGTACATCTTTGGCTTACCACCCACAATCCCAAGGTTGCTTGGAACGGTTCCATCAAACTTTCAAATCAATGCTCAAAAAATACTGTATAGAACACCAAAAGGAATGGGATGAAAGCATAGACTTGTTGCTCTTTGCCATCAGGGAATGTCCCCAGGAGTCATTGGGTTTCTCCCCGTTCGAGTTACTATATGGGAGACAAATTAGGGGACCCCTTAAAATAGTAAAGGAGCTGTGGTTTGACACTCCATCTATTAAGCCCGCAACAGTTTCCCAATACATTGACACTTTAAGGGACAAATTAACTGAAGTCCGAACCATTGCTCAGTCAAACTTAAAAAAAGTCCAAGAAAAAATGGTGAAGTCCCTCCTGATCGAGTATAAGAAAGTCCCTCCTTATCGAGTATAACAAAGTCCCCTGATAGAGTATAACAAAGTCTTATGATCGAGGATTACAAAGTCCCCTGATCGAGTATAACAAAGGTCCTTGATCGAGTATAATAAAGGCCCCTGGTCGAGTATAACAAAGTCCCCTGATCGAGTATAACAAAGATCCCTGATCGAGGAAAACAAAGTCCCCCGATCGAGTATAACAAAGTCCTCTGATCGAGCATAACAAAGGCCCCTGGTCGAGTATAACAACCCCTCTGATCGAGTATAAAAAAGTCCCCTGATCTAGTATAACAAGTCCCCTAATCGAATATAACAAAGCCCCCTGATCGAGTATAACAAAGGCCACTGGTCGAGCAAAAGAAAGGACCCTGGTCGAGTATAACAAAGTACCCTGTTCGAGTATAACAAAGCCTACTCATCAGGTATAACAAAGTCCCCTGATCGAGTATAACACATCCCCTGATCGAGTATAACATATCACCTGATCGTGTATAACAAAGTTCCCTGGTCGAGTATAGTAATGTCCCCTGATCGAGTATAACAAAGCCCCCTGATAGAGTATAACAAAGTCCTCTGATCGAGTATAACAAAGTCCTCTGATCGAGTATAACAAAGGTCCTTGATGGAGTATAATAAAGGCACCTGATCGAGTATAACAAAGTCCCCTGATCGAATATAAAAATGTCCCCTTATCTAGTATAACAAAATCCCGTGATCGAGTATAGCAAAGGTCCTTGATCGAGTATAACAACGGCACCCGGTTGAGTATAACAAAGCCTCCTCATCGACTATAACAACGTCCCCTGATCGAGTATAACACATCCCCTGATTGAGTATAACATATCCCCTGATCGTGTAAAACAAAGTCCTTTAATCGAGTATAACAAAGGTTCCTGATCGAATATAAGAAAGCCCCCGGATCGAATATCACAAAGTCCCTGATCGAGTATAACAAAGGCCCTTGATCGAGTATAACAAAGTCCCGTAATCGAGTATAACAAAGTCCCCTTATCGAGAATAACAAAGTCCCCTTTTCGAGTATAACAAAGTCCCCTAATCGAGTATAACAAAGTTCCCTGGTCGAGTATAACAAAATCCCCTAATCGAATATAACAAAGCCCCCTGATCGATCATAACAAAGGCCACTGGATCGAGCATAACAAAGGACCCTGATCGAGTATAACACATCCCCTGATCGAGTATAACATATCGCTGATTGTGTATAACAAAGTTCCCTGGTCGAGTATAGTAATGTCCCCTGATCGAGTAAGACAATGCCTCCTGATCGAGTATAACAAAGTCCCCTGGTTGAGTATAACAAAGTCCCCTAATAGAGTATAACAAAGTCTTCTGATCGAGGATTACAAAGTCCCCTGATCGAGTATAACAAAGGTCCTTGATCGAGTATAACAAAGGCCCCTGATCGAGTATAACAAAGTCCCCTGATGGAGTATAACAAAGTCTTCTGATCGAGGATTACAAAGTCCCCTGATCGAGTATAACAAAGGTCCTTGATCGAGTATAACAAAGTCCCCTGATCGAGTATAACAAAGTCCCCTGATGGAGTATATCAAAACCCCCACATCGAGTATAACAAAGTCCCCTAATCGAGTATAACAAAGTCCCCTGGTCGAGCACAACAAAGGCTCATGATCGAGTATAACAAAGTCCCCTGATCGAGTATAACAAAGTCCTTTGATCGAATATAAAAAAGTCCCCTGATCGAGTAAAACAAAGTCCCCTGGTCGAGTATAACAAAGTCAACTGATCGAGTATAACAAAGCCCCCTGATCGAGGAAAACAAAGTCCCCTGATCGAGTATAACAAAGTCCTCTGATCGAGCATAACAAAGGCCCCTGGTCGAGTATAACAAAGCCCTCTGATCGAGTATAACAAAGTCCCATGATCTCGTATAACAAAATTCCGTGATCGAGTATAGCAAAGGCCCTTGATCGAGTATAACAAATGCCCCTCATCGAGTATAACAAAGTCCCCTAATCGAATATAACAAAGCCCCCTGATCGAGTATAACAAAGGCCACTGGTCGAGCATAAGAAAGGACCCTGGTCAAGTATAACAAAGTCCCCTGTTCGAGTATAACAAAGCCTACTCATCAGGTATAACAAAGTCCCCTGATCGAGTATAACAAAGTCCCCTGATGGAGTGTATCAAAACCCCCACATCGAGTATAACAAAGTCCCCTAATCGAGTATAACAAAGTCCCCTGGTCGAGCACAACAAAGGCCCATGATCGAGTATAACAAAGTCCCCTGATCTCGTATAACAAAGTCCCATGGTCGAGTATAACATATCCCCTGATCGTGTATAACAAAGTTCCCTGGTCGAGTATTGTAATGTCCCCTGATCGAGTATAACAAAGCCCTCTGATTGAGTATAACAAAGTCCCCTGATCTAGTATAACAAAATTCCGTGATCGAGTATAGCAAAGGCCCTTGATCGAGTATAACAAAGGCCCCCGGTTGAGTTTAACAAAGCCTCCTCATCGACTATAACAACGTCCCCTGATCGAGTATAACACTTCCCCTGATTGAGTATAACATATCCCCTGTTCGAGTATAACAAAGCCCCCTAATCGAGGAAAACAAAGGCCCCTGGTCGAGTATAACAAAGCCCTCTGATCGACCAAAACAAAGGCTCCTCGTCGAGCATAACAAAGCCCTCTCATCGAGTATAACAAAGTCCCCTGATCTAGTATAACAAAGTCCCATGGTCGAGTATAACAAAGTCCCTTGATCGAGTATAACAAAGGCCCCTGATCGAGTATAACAAAGGGCCACGTTTGAGTACAACAAAGCCTCCTGATCGAGTATAACAAAGTCCCCTGATCGAGTATAACAAAGTCCCCTGAACGAGTATATCAAAGCCCCCACATCGAGTATAACAAAGTCCCCTAATCGAGTATAACAAAGTCTCCTGGTCGAGTATAACAAAGGCCCATGATCGAGTAAAACAAAGTCCCCTGATCGCGTATAACAAAGTCCCCTTATCGAGAATAACAAAGTCCACTGATCGATTAAAACAATGCCTCATGATCGAGTATAACAAAGACCCCTGGTCGAGTATAACAAAGTCCCCTGATCGAGTATAACAAAGTCCCCTGATCGAGGAAAACAAAGCCCCCTGATCGAGTATAACAAAGTCCCCTGATCGAGTATAACAAAGCCCCCTGGTCGAGTATAACAAAGCCCCCTGATCGAGTATAACAAAGTCCCCTGATCGAGTATAACAAAGTCCCCTGATCGAGGAAAACAAAGCCCCCTGATCGAGTATAACAAAGTCCCCTTATCGATCATAACAAAGGCACCTGGTCGAGTATAACAAAGACCCCTGATGGAGTAAAACAAAGACCATGTTGGAGTATAACAAAGTCACCTGATCGAGGAAAACAAAGCCCCCTAATCGAGTATAACAAAGTCCCCTGATCGAGTATATCAAAGCACCCTGGTCGAGTGTAACAAAGCCTCCTGATCGAGTATAACAAAGTCCCCTGATTGAATATAACAAAGTCCCCTGATTGAATATAATAAAGCCCCCTTACCGAGTATAACAAAGTCCCCTGATCGAGAATATCAAACCCCCCTGGTCGAGTATAATAAAGGCCCTGATCGAGTATAATAAAGTCTCATGATCGAGTATAACAAATTCCCCTGGTTCGAGTATAACAAAAGCCCCTGATAGAGTATATCAAAGGCCACTCATCGAGCATAACAAAGGCCCCTGGTCGAGAATAACAAAGGCCCCTGATCGATTATAACAAAGTCCCCTGATCGAGAATAACAAAGGCCCCTAATCGAGTCTAACAAAGTCCCATGATCGAGTTTAGCAAAGGCCCCTGATCGAGTATAACAAAGTCCCCTGGTTGAATATAACAATGGCCCATGATTGAGTATAACAAAGGCCCCTCATCGAGTATAACAGGGGCCCTCATCGAGTCTAACAAAGTCCCCTGATCGATTATGACAAAGGCCCCTCGTCGAGTATAAGAAAGTCCCCTGATCGAGTATAACATAGTCCTGTGGTCGAGCATAACAAAGGCCCCTGGTCGAGTATAACAAAGTCCCCTAATCAAATATAACAAAGCCCCCTGGTCGAGTATAACAAAGGCCCCTGATGGAGTATAACAAAGTCCCCTGATCGAGTATATCAAAGCCCCCTGATCGAGTATAAGAAAGTCCCCTGATCGAGTATAACATAGTCCTCTGGTCGAGCATAACAAAGACCCCTGATCGAGTATAACAAAGTCCCCTGATCGAGTATAACAAAGTCCCCTTATCGAACATAAAAAAGGCCCCTGGTCGAGTATAACAAAGCCCCCCTGATCGAATATTACAAAGTCCAGTGATCAAGTATAACAAAGTCCCCTGATCGAGTATAATAAAGTCCCTTTGTCGAGTATAACAAGGTCCTTTGGTCGTGTATAACCAAGGCCCCTCATCGAGCATAACAAAGTCCCATTATCGAGTATAACAAAGTCCCCTGGTCGAGTATTACAAATTCCCCTGATCGAGTATAACAATGTCCCCTGGTCGAGTATAACAAAGTCCCCTGGTCGAGTATAACAAAGGCCCCTGATCGAGAATAACAAAGTCCTCTGATCGAATATAACAAAGTCCCCTTATCGAGCATAACAAAGGCCCCTGGTCGAGTATGACAAAGCCCCCCTGAACGAATATTACAAAGTCCAGTGATCAAGTATAACAAAGTCCCCTAATCGAGTATAACAAAATCCCCTGGTCGAGTATAACAAAGGCCCCTGATGGAGTATAACAAAGACCCCTGATCCAGGAAAACAACGCCCCCTGATCGAGTATAACAAAGTCCACTGATCGAGTATAACAAAGTCCCCTGATCGGGTATAACGAATTCCCCTTATCGAGTATAACAAAGTCCCCTTGTCGAGTATAACAAATTCCCCTGATCGAGTATAACAAAGTCCTTTGGTCGAGTATAACCAAGGCCCCTGATCGAGTATAACAAAGGCCCCGTGTTGAGTATAACAAACCTCCTGATCGAGTATAACAAAGTCCCCTTATCGAGCATAACAAAGGCCCCTGGTCGAGCATAACAAAGCCCCCCTGATCGAATAATGCAAAGTCCCCTGATCAAGTTTAACAAAGTCCCCTGATCAAGTATAACAAAGACCCTGATGGAGTATAACAAGGCCCCTAATGGAGTATAACAAAGACCCTGATGGAGTATAACAAAGTCCCCTGATCGAGGAAAACAAAGCCCTCTGATCGATTATAACAAAGTCCCCTGATTGAGTATAACAAAGGCACCTCATCGAGTATAAAACATCCTCTGATCGAGTATAACATATCCCCAGATCGTATATAACAAAGTTCCCTGGTCGAGTAGAGTAATGTCCCCTAATCGAGTATAACAAAGGCCCCTGATCGAGTATAATAAAGTCCCCTTATCGAGCATAACAAAGGCCCCTGGTCGATTATAACAAAGCCCCCCTGATCGAATATTACAAAGTCCCCTGATTAAGTATAACAAAGTCCCCTGATGGAGTATAACAAATTCCCCTTGTCGAGTATAACAAAGGTCCCTGATGGAGTATAACAAAGACCAAGATGGAGTATAACAAATGTCACCTGATCGAGGAAAACAAAGCCTCCTGATCGAGTATAACAAAGTCCCCTAATCGAGTATAACAAAGCACCCTGGTGGAGAATAACAAAGTCCCCTGATCGAGTATAACAAAGACCATGATGGAGTATAATAAAGGCCCCTGTTAAGTATAACAAAGCCCCATCAACGAGTATAACAAAGTCCCCTGATCGAGTATAACAAAGTTCCCTGGTCGAGTATAACAAAGTCCTCAGATCGAGTATAACAAAGCCCCCTGGTCGAGTATAACAAAGTCCCCCTAATCGAGTATAACAAAGTATCCCCTGGTCGAGTATAATAAAGTCACCTGATCGAGTATAACAAAGGCCCTTGATTGAGTATAATAAAGGCCCCTGATCGAGTATAACAAAGTCCCCTGGTCGAGTATAACAAAGTCCCCTGATCGAGTATAACAATGGCCCTTGATTGAGTATAATAAAGACCCCTGATCGAGTATATCAAAGTCCCCTGGTCGAGTATAACAATGTCCCATGGTCGAGTATAACAAAGTCACCTCATCGAGTATAACAAAGGCCCATGATCGAGTATAACAAACGCCCTCGGTTGAGTATAACACACCCCCTGATCGAGTATAACATATCCCCTGATCGAGTATAACAAAAACCCTCATCGAGTATAACAAAGTCCCCTGATCAAGTATGACAAAGTCCTCTGATCGAGTATAACAAAGTCCCCTGATCGAGTATAACAAAGACCATGATGGAGTATACCAAAGTCCCCTGATCGAGGAAAACAAAGCCCCCTGATCGAGTATGACAAAGTCCCCTCATCGAGTATAACAAAGTCGCCTAATCGAGTATAACAAAGTCCCCTGATCTAGTATAACAAAATCCCCTGATCGAGTATAGCAAAGGCCCTTGATCGAGTAAAACAAATGCCCCTTTTCGAGTATAACAAAGTCCCCTAATCGAATTTAACAAAGCCCCTTGATCGGGTATATCAAAGCCTCTCATCGAGTATAACAAAATCCCCTAATCGAGTATAACAAAGTCCCCTGGTCGAATATTATAAAGGCCCCTGATCGAGTATAACAAAGTCCCCTGATCTAGTATAACAAATTCCTCTGATCGAGCATAACAAAGGACCCTGGCCGAGTATAACAAAGCCCCCTGATCAAGTATAACAAAGTCCCCTCATCTAGTATAACAAAATCCCCTGATCGTGTATAACATATCACCTGATTGTGTATAACAAAGTTCCCTGGTCTAGTATAGTAATGTCCCCTGATCGAGAATAACAAAGACCCCTCATCCAGTATAACAAAGTCCCCTGATCAAGTATAACAAAAGCCCCTGATCGAGTATAACAAAGGAACCCGGTTGAGTATAACAAAGCCTCTTGATCGAGTATAACAAAGTCCCCTGATCGAGTATAACTCATCCCCTGATCGAGTATAACATATCACCTGATCGTGTATAACAAAGTTCCCTGGTCTAGTATAGTAATGTCCCCTGATCGAGTATAACAAAGCCCCTGATCGATATAACAAAGGCCCCTGATCGAGTATAACAAAGTCCCCTAATCGAGTATAACAAAGTCCCATGGTTGAGTATAACAAAGTCACCTGATCGAGTATAACAAAGTCCCCTGGTCGAGTATAACAAAGTCCCCTGATCGAGTATAACAAAGTCCTCTGATCGAGTATAACAAAGTCCCCTGGTCGAGTATAACAAAGTCTCATGATCGAGTATAACAAAGGCCCCTCATCGAGTATAACAAAGGCTCCCGGTTGAGTATAACAAAGCCTCCTCATCGAGTATAACAACGTCCCCTGATCGAGTATAACACATTCCCTGATGGAGTATAACATATCCCCTGATCGTGTATAACAAAGTCCTCTAATCGAGTATAACAAAGTCCCCTGATCGATTATAACAAAGGCCCTTGATCGAGTATAACAAACGCCCCTAATCGAATATAACAAAGTCCCCTAATCGAGAATAACAAAGTCCCCTTTTCGAGTATAACAAAGTCCTCTGATTGAGTATAACAAAGTTCCCTGGTCGAGTATAGCAAAGGCCCTTGATCGAGTATAATAAAGTCCTCTGATCGAGTATAACAGAGCCCCCTCATCAAGTATAACAAAGTCCCCTAATCGAATATAAAAAAGTCCCCAGATTGAGTAAAACAAAGTCCCCTGATCGAGTATAACAAAGTCCCCTGATCGAGTATAACAAAGGCCCGAGAACGAGTATAACAAACGCCCCCTGTTGAGTAAAACACATCCCTTGATCGAGAATAGCATATCCCCTGAGCGTGTATAACAAAGTTCCCTGATCGAGTATAACAAAGACCCCTCATCGAGTATAACAAAGTCCCCTGATCAAGTATAACAAAGTCCTCTGATCGAGTATAACAAAGTCCCCTGATCGAGTATAACAAAGGCCATTGATCGAGTATAATAAAGTCTCCTGATCGAATATAAAAAAGTCCCCTGATCGAGTTAAACAAAGTACCCTCATCGAGTATAACAAAGTCACCTAATCGAGTATAACACAGTCCCCTGATCTAGTATAACAAATCCCCTGATCGAGTATAGCAAAGGCCCTTGATCGAGTATAACAAATGCCCCTCTTCGAGTATAACAAAGTCCCCTAATCGAATATAACAAAGCCCCCTGATCGGGTATATCAAAGCCCTCTCATCGTGTATAACAAAATCCCCCAAATCGAGTATAACAAAGTCCCCTGGTCGAATATAATAAAGGCCCCTCATCGAGTATAACAAAGTCCCCTATTCTAGAATAACAAAGTCCTATGATCGAGCATAACAAAGGCCCCTGGTCGAGTATAACAAAGCCCCCTGATCGAGTATAACAAAGTCCCCTCATCTAGTATAACAAAATCCCCTGATCGAGTATAGCAAAGGCCCTTGATCGAGTATAACAAAGTCCCCTAATCGAGTATAACAAAGACCCCTTATCGAGAATAACAAAGTCCCCTTTTCGAGAATAAGAAAGTCCCCTGATCGAGTATAACAAAGTTACCTCGTCGAGTATAACAAAATCCCCTAATCGAATATAACAAAGCCCCCTCATGGAGTACAACAAAGGCCACTGGTCGAGCATAATAAAGGACCTTGGTCGAGTGTAACAAAGCCCCCTCATCGAGTATAATAAAGGCCCTGATCGAGTATAACAAAATCCCCTGATCTAGTATAACAAAATCCCCTGATCGAGTATAGCAAAGGCCCGTGATCCTGTATAACAAATGCCCCTCATCGAGTAAAACAAAGTCCCCTAATCGAATATAACAAAGCCCCCTGATCGAGTATAACAAAGGACACTGGTCGAGCATAAGAAAGGACCCTGGTCGAGTATAACAAAGCCCCCTCATCGAGTATAATAAAGGCCCTGATCGAGTATAACAAAGTCTCATGATCGAGTATAACAAAGTCCCCTGATCTAGTATAACAAAATCCCGTGATCGAGTATAGCAAAGGCCCTTGATCGACTATAACAAATGCCCCTCATCGAGTATAACAAAGTCCCATAATCGAATATGACAAAGCCCCCTGATCGAGTATAACAAAGGCCACTGGTCGAGCATAAGAAAGGACCCTGGTCGAGTATAACAAAGTCCCCTGATCGAGTATAACAACTCCTACTCATCAGGGATAACAAAGTCCCCTGATCGAGTATAACAAAGTCCCCTGATCGAGTATATCAAAGCCCCCACATCGAGTATAACAAAGTCCCCTAATCGAGTATAACAAAGTCTCCTGGTCGAGTATAACAAAGGCCCATGATCGAGTAAAACAAAGTCCCCTGATCTCGTATAACAAAGTCCCCTTATCGAGAATAACAAATTCCCCTGATCGAGTAAAACAATGCCTCCTGATCGAGTATAACAAAGTCCCCTGGTCGAGTATAACAAAGTCTCCTGATCGAGTATAACAAAGTCTTCTGATCGAGTATAACAAAGTCCCCTGATCGAGTATAACAAAGTCCCGCGATCGAGAATAACAAAGTCCCCTGATCGAGGAAAACAAAGCCCTCTGATCGAGTATAACAAAGTCCCTTATCGAGCATAAAAAAGGCCCCTGGTCGAGTATAACAAAGCCCCCCTGATCGAATATTACAAAGTCCAGTGATCAAATATAACAAAGTCCCCTGATCGAGTATAAAAAAGTCCCCTGGTCGAGTATAACAAAGTCCCCTGATCGAGGAAAACAAAGCCCCCTGATCGAGTATAACAAAGTCCCCTGATCGAGTATAACAAAGCACCCTGGTCGAGTATAACAAAGCCCCCTGATCGAGTATAACAAAGTCCCCTTACCGAGCATAACAAAGGCCCCTGGTCGAGTATAACAAAGACCCCCTCATCGATTATTACAAAGTCCCCTGAACAAGTGTAACAAAGTCCTCTGGTTGAGTATAACAAAGTCCCCTGGTCCAGTATTACAAAGGCCCCTAATAGAGTATAACAAAGACCATGATGGAGTATAACAAAGTCCCCTGATTGAATATAATAAAGCCCCCTTACCGAGTATAACAAAGTCCCCTGATCGAGAATATCAAACCCCCCTGGTCGAGTATAATAAAGGCCCTGATCGAGTATAACAAAGTCTCATGATCGAGTATAACAAATTCCCCTGGTTCAAGTATAACAAAAGCCCCTGATAGAGTATATCAAAGGCTTTTGATCGAGCATAACAAAGGCCCCTGGTCGAGAATAACAAAGGCCCCTGATCGACTATAACAAAGTCCACTGATCGAGAATAACAAAGGCCCCTAATCGAGTCTAACAAAGTCCCCTGATCGAGTTTAGCAAAGGCCCTTGATCGAGTATAACAAATGCCCCTCATCGAGTATAACAAAGTCCCCTTATCGAATATAACAAAGTCCCCTGATCTAGTATAACAAAGTCCCCTGGTTGAATATAACAATGGCCCATGATTGAGTATAACAAAGGCCCCTCATCGAGTATAACAGGGGCCCCTCATCGAGTCTAACAAAGTCCCCTGATCGATTATGACAAAGGCCCTTGATCGAGTAAAACAAAGCCCAATCATCGAGTATAACAAAGTCCCTAATCGAGTATAACAAAGTCACCTGGTCGAGGAAAACAAAGCTCCCTCATCGAGTATAACAAAGTCCCCTGATTGAGTATAACAAAGTCCCCTGGTTGACCATAACAAAGGCCCCTGGTCGAGTATAACAAAGTACCCTAATCGAATATAACAAAGCCCCCTGGTCGAGTATAACAAAGGCCACTGGTCGAGCATAACAAAGGACCCTGGTAGAATATAACAAAGCCCCCCTAATCGAATATTACAAAATCCAGTGATCAAGTATAACAAAGTCCCCTGATCGAGTATAAAAAAGTCCCCTGATCGAGTATAACAAAGGCCCCTGATGGAGTATAACAAAGTCCCCTAATCGAGTATACCAAAGTCCCCTGGTCGAGGAAAACAAAGCTCCCTCATCGAGTATAACAAAGTCCCCTGATTGAGTATAACAAAGTCCCCTGGTTGACCATAACAAAGGCCCCTGGTCGAGTATAACAAAGTCCCCTAATCGAATATAACAAAGCCCCCTGGTCGAGTATAACAAAGGCCCCTGATGGAGTATAACAAAGTCACCTCATGGAGTATATCAAAGCCCCCTGATCGAGTATAAGAAAGTCCCCTGATCGAGTATAACAAAGTCCTCTGGTCGAGCATAACAAAGGCCCCTGATCGAGTATAACAAAGTCCCCTGATCGAGTATAACAAAGTCACCTTATAGAGCATAACAAAGGCCCCTAGTCGAGTATAACAAAGCCCCTCTGATCGAATATTACAAAGTCCAGTGATCAAGTATAACAAAGTCCCCCCATCGAGTATAACAAAGTCCTCTGATCTAGTATAACAAAGTCCCCTTGTCGTGTATAACAAAGTCCCCTGGTCGAGTATAACAAATTCCCCTGATCGAGTATAACAAAGTCCCTTGATCGAGTATAACAAAGTCCCCTGGTCGAGTAAAACAAAGTCCCCTGATCGAGAATA